>NC_079205.1:4468831-4768831 GCF_026745355.1 Beta vulgaris subsp. vulgaris | reverse complement strand
TCAGAAAAAATAAGTTCAGATCAGATCAGTTCAGATCAGATCAGTTCAGATCATGCTTATATTTAAAAATCATTATATCTTTTATTACATATTAGTAAAAATTATAATAATTGAATATTAATAAAGTACTCATTGAGACGAATCAAACAAGACCCCACATGACTATATTTTTTCTTATATATTGAGAAAAATCTAAAAGATAAGTTCTTGTAATCAGAAAAAATAAGTTCAGATCAGATCAGATCAGAAAAAATAAGTTCAGATCAGATCAGATAAGTTCAGATCATATCAGAAAATTTCAGGTGAACTAAACATAGCCTAAGTAATAAGATAAGTAGATAACTTATTTTAGTTTTGAAATTCCAATTTTGTGACTAAGGGTTTGTTCTATCCAACTTAATTTAAGTTCATTTCAGTTTAGTTGCAATCAGTTCAGTTCAGTTCATTTTCAATCAATTCGGTTCGATTCCAATCAGTTTAATTCAGTTCCTAATTTATTTATTATCATTACGATTAGTTATAATATAATTTAATTAAGTTCAGTTTAGTTATGTTCAGTTCAATTCAGTTGCAATCAGTTCAGTCGTTTAATGCCAAAGAAAACAGGTCTGAGCTACTAAACGGCGTCCTGAAATTTCTTACTAACGTCATAAATATGTATTTTTATACAATATTTGTATATCCTCTTTCTACCCTTTTCCTCACTTCCGGTGATTGTGACCCCTCTACCACCACTATAAATTGCACCATTAGAGCCACTTATCACAATTTTTCCTGTTATTGTTGTGACCCCTCTAGACTCCAACGACCATACCCAAAAATTGAATTCTTTTTTTTAAAAAAAAAACTAGCGTGAGGTGTCATGGTAGACGCCCCACACCAAGCACAGGAGTTCATAGTAAAGAGGAATGATGTTTCCTTGTGAAGCTTTGAAGAAGTAGATGATTAAGGCTATGTTCAGTTCACCTTATTTTTGCTTATTTCAGATCTAATCAGATCAGATCAGATCAGATCAGAAAAAATAAGTTCAGATCAAATCAGTTCAGATCATGCTTATATTTAAAAATCATTATATCTTTCATTACATATTAGTAAAAATTATAATAATTGAATATTAATAAAGTACTCATTGAGACGAATCAAACAAGACCCCACATGACTATATTTTTTCTTATATATTGAGAAAAATCTAAAAGATAAGATCTTGTAATCAGAAAAAATAAGTTCAGATCAGATCAGAAAAAATAAGTTCAGATCAGATCAGATAAGTTCAGATCCGAAAATTTCAGGTGAACTAAACATAGCCTAAATATATACTCCCTCCGTCTCAATTTATTTGCTACATTTTGCCATTTAGGGGTGTCTCAATTTATTTGCTACATTTGCAAATATTTCCATATATAGTACATAGGTCCCACACTTTATTTACAAATTTGCCATCACTCCCTCCTTGATTTTGTAAATGTTTCCATATATAATACATAGGTCCCACAATTTATCTATTTGCTTTTTTGTTAATTCCAAATGGTCCCCACTCCCTCCTTGGTCTTTGTGAAAAAGTGCTTGTAGCAAATAAATTGGGAGGGAGGGAGTAGAAGTAATTTGAACTTTTGAACCCCTTAGTTATGTGGTGAACGTAATCCATGACGTAGATGACGTAGATGACGTAGATGACGTAGATGGATTTGAACGCGAAAAACGTAAAAAAGAAACATGGTCGCATTTATTTATTGTCTCAAATCAAATCTCAATCTGGTCAGCCAAGATACTTGCTTGATCACATGAAAAAGAACTCAAGAAGCATTGTGGAAATAAGAGAAAGGGGAACTAGTATTAATTTCATAGCAAATATAATTCATCTTAAAATAATTATTAATTATCAATACAAGTTACTATAACAACTTTTCCGTTGAGATGATTAATTTAGCTTTACGTAGCGGTGGTTGTAATGGTTGTTAGATTAAGTGTTAATTTAGGGGTGTTATTTTTGTCCAAAATTATAATAGGGAGACATGAATTAATTAGCAATGTGAAAAGGTATTTTACAGGGTGGTTGCATGAACCTAATTAAGTCTTATTGTATTATTACTCCTAAATCAAATTATACCCTTTGTTTTATTGAAGGTTGGCACCCTATATGGTTATATCACCATTGATGATATAAATATATAATAGTAATAATTAGTGTGCAATCTAGGTGACATCCGGACTTTTTACTTTGAATAACAAGTTTTCATATCTATATAACTAACCTGAAATTTTAATAATTGTTTGGTTAACATATAATAAAATATGAGATATAGGACTTCGAAAGTGCAAAGTGGATGAATTATTTGGTTCATTAAAAAAAGGGTAAAATAAGGGAAATAGAACTTTACTTACCTGGTTATTCCTCCCCACTCCCCAGGTAAGTGGAAATTTTGGAAAGGTAACGAAATAATTTTGAAATAAGTGGAAATAGGTTCCCTCGTTGCTAAAATGCTAACGAAATAATTTTGAAATATTCTCATAAATTTGATTATGGAACTTAATTCCTTTTTATTACTCCATAATATTACATATTCATAAGATTCTATAACAATTAAGATATTATTTTAAAAAATAAATATGATAACTTAATTACATTATTAATTAAAATATTAGATCGATAATAATGACGATGATGACAACTAGGAGCGGAGAGGACAATGATGAAATAAGAATAAGAAGAATAAGCAACTATTCCTTTCGTCCCATAATATAATGCTTGTTTTTCTCTCTTGAGGTCAAAGTTTAAAATCTTTGACCAAATATTCTCATTAATATATACAAAAAAATTACTCATGTAGGATTTTATTAAGTTCGTCCCAACTCCCGATGAGTGCTTTCATAATATCAATTGTTTATATTTTTTTTATTAATACAGAATTGAAGATATTGAAGGTCAAAGGTATATCTTAGAGACCGTACAAAAAAGAAACATACATTATATTATAGGACCAGTGCAGTATTATAATAAACATGAAAAATGTTAGTAATATTAACGTTCCACAATACTAGTGGTAAGATTGTTGTTGTTGTTGTTGTTGTTATTGTTACTAGTACAAAAAAAGGCCTATAAATAACTTTACTATGAAATATTAATTTCAAGTAGTAAAGATAAGTTTATAAAAATAATTTCAATCAAACTAAAATTACTTTTAATTAGTAAATAAATCGTAAAGATCAGTTTGAATAAAAAAAATACTTCTCTGTTTTTTATAATTGCGTAATTTCATTTTTCACGTTATTCGAGATGCTTATTAAAATTATTTGATGTTTGGAATCTTGTTGGAAAAATATATTAAGATCGCACTTTATTATGTTTTTTCTTATATAATGATGCAAGATAGTTTTAAAAAGTTGGTTGATAACTAGTGTAAAAAACGAAATGATGCAACTAAAAAAATAGAAAAAGTACTCCATTCTTATATATAGTACATAGGTCCCACAATTTACCTATTTGCTTTTTGTCCATTCTTGTTTTGTCAGTGGTCCCCCACTCTCTCCTTGGTCTTTGTGATAAAGCAAATGTAGCAAATAATTTGGGACAAAGGGAGTATATGTTTAGTTAGTTAAAGGAACTTATGTCTAGTAAAATTGAATATAATATAATGATACTCGAAAGATTTTTCACGACAATGTAAAAATAGAGAGTTTGGATATTCTTGAAAAATGATAATAACTTGTAAAATATTATGGATATTCAAATGTTTTCAATACAAAAACTTGGTAAATGAGGAATCTTTAGTCAATTTCTCATGTGACTTGGGAGTTACTTCCTCAGTTCCTCCGGTCTTTATTAGTTTACCTGTTTCTTTTACACAAAGTTTTAGGAGAAACAATGTTGTGGGACATAGAAAGAAAGAGAAACTATTATTTTATGTTTTTTTTGCTAATTAAAGTAGATTAATGAAACCACAACTTTACAACCTATCCAAACCTAAAGGGAGACAAACCAGCTAGGTTGGAACCCCTCCCTTTAAGCAGGTAAAACAAGCGAACTTAGGCCACTAATTACAATGCGTGAAACCAATCATAGTCCTTCTTAGAAATCTTTTTAGGTAGGACTGTACTATTTTTTTATGTTAAATTTGAATATATGTGTGATGGAAAGTTAGTGGTCCTATTCTAAAAATAGAAACAAAAGAAATGAGTAAACTAATAAAGGACATACAAAAAAGAATACGGGTAAATTAATAAAGATCGAAGATAATAGTAGGGAGTGTGCTGTTTGCATTGGTGAAAATGTAATCCGCCTTGCCTGAAAGTGATATACTAGACTTACTAGTGAGAGATCAATTCAATAAAGACACGAGAAAGAGCTTGTCTTGGCAACCAACCGTTTGAGTCTCTTAGGGGACTCAAACGGGGGTAATTTGGTCATTTTGTGCGTTGAAAGATTTCACGCGCGTGTGGCTGACATTTGCTTGGTACCAATACTAGGTTACAATGGTACCATTCTCCGAAAATATTGATACCTTGGTACCAGTCCTGATAACAATTTGATACCAATGTCAGGTTATAATGGTACCATTGTGTTTTATTTTGGGTGTTTGAGTCTTTTTTGGACTCAAACCGTTGATTACCAAGCCTTTCTCGGGAAACCAACACACAATTTTTCACCGAATCCTACTAGTACTATTTTCCGCTGAAAAAACATCAATTCCACAGAAATCTAAATCTAGAGCATGCAGAGTACCTATCATCTTCTGTACTATAGGCCAAACTAAATATGGTAATAGAATCTTCAAGCATTAATTGCTTAATTTTCCATTTCTACAATCTTCAAAGATATCTGCGGCACCAATGTAAAGTCAACAGCTATACTATTCCATTAATAGATTGTGAGCAAGAAGTCGTACGTTATGACTTATGATGCTGCATTTCCATTTTCATGCTTGTTTGGAATACTCAAACATCATACCCCTAAATCATGGCTTTTAGAGGCTATCACATTAAGTACATACCCATGTTAGACAACCATTATTGATATTCAGAAATATGATCATATCACCTCTTTTTAACCTTTTCTCTTTAGAAAATAACATCTCACATTCTTTTCTCACTCATTGTCACGGTGGCCGAGGAACAGCAAGTATTTGTGGAGGTTTTAATATCGATTCTTGTATTACTGTATTGATGCTCTTGGTATATATATACAGCCCTAATTGAATACAAAGCCACACATGGGCCGAAGTTACACATATCATGTACATAGACATATTAGCCCAAACTAACTATACACATATGGTCCAACACCCCCCCTCAAGTTGGAGCATGGAGATTGCGAATGCCCAACTTGCCAAGAAGATACACAAACTGACGAGTCCCAAGAGCTTTGGTGAAAATATCCGCGAGTTGCTCCGTAGTGGAGACGTGCAAAGTAGCAAGAAGACCAGCCTGAATGGCGTCACGAACAAAGTGACAATCGACTTCGATATGTTTGGTCCTTTCATGGAAAATCGGATTCTGGGCAATGTAGAGAGCAGACTTACTGTCACAGAAAAGAGAGCAAGGACCAGAAGGAGAAACACCAAGACTACGAAGGAGAGCACGAAGCCACTTGAGTTCGGCAGTCACATCGGCCATAGACCGATACTCAGCTTCCGCAGACGAGCGCGAAATCGTATGTTTTTTGCGGGTCTTCCAAGAGATAGGAGATGACCCAAGGAAGACCATCCACCCAATGACAGAACGACGAGTGAGGGGACAACTAGCCCAATCAGAATCACACCAGGCACTCAACTGTAAATCACACGAAGAAGACAACACAATGCCCTGCCCGGGGGCCCCCTTTAAATAGCGAACAACAAGGAGAGCAGCATCCCAATGGTGCTGGCGAGGCGCGTGCATGAACTGAGCCAAAACATGAACCACATAGGCCAAGTCAGGCCGCGTAAAGGCCAAGTAGATGAGGCGGCCCACAAGACGCCTATATTGAGCAATATCAGAATATAGCGGACCATCAACGGTAGCTAAAGTGTGGTTCTACTCGAGGGGGGTATCAGCTGGTTTAGCACCCAAGAGACCAGTCTCAGAAATAATATCAAGAGCATACTTGCGTTGAGAAAGAAAGAATCCATCAGGCCCACGAGCAACCTCAATACCAAGAAAATATTTCAAGAGACCAAGATCCTTCATCCGAAAACAATCACCCAGATAAGCTTTAAAAGAAGACAAAGCAGCAGGATCGTTACCAGAGATGATGAGATCATCAACATACACAAGCACATTCATCCGAATAGAGCCACGACAATATGTGAAAAGAGAATAATCAGAGTAAGAATGAGAAAACCCATACTGACGCAAAGCAGTGGCAAGCTTGGCAAACCAACACCGAGGAGCCTGGCGCAGACCATAGAGAGACTTACGAAGCTTACAGACCTGACCAGGGTAACTAGTAGAGAAACCAGGAGGGAGCCGCATGTATACCTCCTCATCAAGATCGCCATGAAGAAACGCGTTATGGACATCCATCTGATGAACTTCCCAATTATATGCAGCAGCGACAGCAAGGAAAGTCCGAACAGTAACAACCTTAGCCACAGGAGCAAAAGTCTCATTATAATCAATCCCCTCCACCTAATGATTACCCAAGATAACCAATCGTGCTTTAAGACGTTCAACACTGCCATCAGAATTATATTTGATTTTATACACCCATTTACAACCCAGAGCTTTCTTCCCAGGAGGAAGAGGAGTCATGACCCAAGTCTGATTATCCTCCAAAGCACTAATTTCCTTCTGCATAGCCTCACGCCACCCTGGGATTTCCATAGCCTGTTTAAAAGTAGTAGGCTCAACACCTTCATCAACTGCAGCAAGAAAAACACGGTGGCGCAGAGAAAAATTATCACAATTCACAACATGAGCTATAGAATAAGGAGTCGTACCTGAGGGACTAGGAGTATGTTATGAACCTGGAGGGGGGCTAGGGCTAGCAACGTCAACAGAGTTCACCAAATAATCCTTCAAAAGTACACTCGGTTGTTTGGCTCGATGGCCACGGCCCATAGGAACATCACAAGAAGATAAATCTGCATCACAAGTAGACAAATCCTCACTAGAGGACCCAGCAGCAGGTACGGGCAAGGAAGGGGCTGGGCCCAGCGCTACCGGCCCAAGATCAGCGGCAGTCACTGGGCCAGACTCGGTAGGACGAGAAAGCTCGGTAAGGGTGTTAGGCGTGGGAGAGGAAGGAGGGTCCGTGTTTGGGCCAGAAGTAGGCGGAGCAGGTGCAATGGGATGGGCCGAGGTGCATGGGGCAGGAGAGGTGGGCTCAGTTTGTGGGTCAGAGTCATCCGAGGCAAAAGAGAAAGAATCAGTGGAAGAAGAGGGGAGAGAAGAGGTTGTAGAAGAGGTAGTAAGGTAGGGAAAAAAAGTTTCAAAGAATTGAACATCACGGGACACAAAGAAGACACCCGTCTCCAAGTCATATACCTTCCATCCTTTCTTTCCAGTAGAATACCCAAGAAAAACACACCTACGACTCCTAGGAGCAAACTTATCTTTCTTAGCTTTTTGGTCATGAGCAAAACACAAGCATCCAAAAACACGTAAAAGATCAAAATCAGGAGCATGACCAAATATCATCTCATAAGGTGTTTTATTCCCCAATACACTAGAGGGAGTCCGATTAATCAAATGCACGGCAGTAAGAACACATTCACCCCAAAAATCAACAGGTAGATGAGCTTGAAACATTAAGGCTCGACTCACATTTAAAATATGACGATGTTTTCTCTCAACTCTCCCATTTTGTTCAGGTGTCCCAGTACAAGAACTTTGAAAAAGAATCCCACTCCGAGTAAAAAATTCTTGCATACAATGAAATTCGGTTCCATTATCACTCCGAACAACCTTAACAATAGCATCAAATTGACGAGATATCATGGCAAAGAAAGAATGAAAATAATGATGAACTTCAGTTTTATTTTTCAATAAATACACCCACACAGCACGTGAGTAATCATCAACAAGAGTCAAGAAATAAATGGCTCCACAGGAAGAGGGTATGCTATATGGCCCCCACAAATCACAATGTATCAACTCAAACAAACAGCTAGCCTTATTCAAACTAACAGGGAAAACATCACGTGTCTGTTTAGCCATGGGACACACGTCACATATGTTATTCAATTTCTTTCTAGAAGTACTAAGTTTGACAGCGGGAAGCAGCTTCACAACTCTTTCCGAAGGATGACCTAACCTTTGATGCCACAAGTCAAACTCACTAATGCTAGGAACACCAACAGCCTGCGCCACAGCCACCCTGTGAAAGTAGTAAAGCCCCCCTCGCCGTTCACCTGCTCCAATCAGAGTCCCTGAAGGTCGGTCCTGTATAGCACACAAATGAGAAGTGAATTGGATAGTACAAGAATTATCAGACACCAAATGCGATACAGAAATTAAATTGCAATGAAATGCAGGGACATATAACACATCACGCAAAACGATACAATCCGTGAGATACACATCTCCTTGGCGGGTGGCCTCAGCTGAACTACCGTCGGGAAGACCAACGGGACGGCCACGGATTTCACGCACATTGCGCAATACGGACAAGGTGCCTGTAATATGATGAGAAGCCCCTGTGTCTATTATCCACTCCATATCCACTTGCTCACCTGTCATTCATTCCGCCTGATTTTCCTCCTTGTAATTCATCAGGGTCATTAAAGCTTCCACTTGCTCTCGGGTCAAGTTGGCGAGGGAAGTGCCACTCCCATTTGCTGCCGGAAACGCAGTATCATGCACGGCATGGGCTCGTGCCCCCCCTGGAGCTGGCGGCCCAGCGCCCACTGTCGAAGACCCAGTACCCACTGCTCCACTCGACCGTGTCGAAGACCCAGTACCACTGCCTTCACCACGGGCTGCTTGACGAGCCCGAATCCGCTCCTCATACCAAGGAGGATTACCATGAATTTTGAAGCACGTGCTAATGTCATGCCCTTTGGCTTTACAATGAGAGCATGTCAGTTTGCTCTTGTCCACTCTATCAAACTTGCCACGCCCACGTTCACCCTGCACATAAAACGCATGAACATTCTCTTGAGAGGCACGCCCACTGGCCACGGAACGGGACCGCTCCTCCTGCACGAGTGATTGATACGCACGGTTAATGTCTCCCAACGGCTCTTGTGAGAGTAAGTTAGTCCTCACAGCTCCATAACTCTTATTATCCAGTCCAACCAAAAATTGATGAAAGATCTCATCTTCACGGTCCTTCGACAATTTTAAGGCCAATCCACACTCACACTTTTTGCATTCACAGGCGGGCAATGGCTTCAACCTTGCCAATTCATCGTAAAACCCCATAAGTTTTGTATAGTAAGCATCAATCGTCATCGATTCGGTTTGTTTGCAGTCCATAATGGCCGCTTTAATTTGTTGTATGCGCGGTCCGTTCGCGACACAAAATCTACGCTCAAGGTAGTCCCATAAGTCCTTCGCGTTATCGTGCAAAGAAAAAGTAGTTGCGATTTTTGGCTCCATACTTCGCAACATCCATGATACAATCATGGAGTGGACTGTATCCCAGTCAAGAAGAGCGACAGAGTCACTCGGTTTCGGTATAGTTCCATCAACGAATCCATACTTGCGCCGTGCACGAAGCGAGAGAGTCATCGCCCTCGCCCAATTTACGTAATTCTCACCAGTGAAGACAACGTGAGAGATCATATTTCCGGGCTGGTCCCCGGATCCCAAGAAATACGGCGACGAAGGTGTCACCGTCCACTCGTTCTTCGCACCTACAAGCGCTTTGTTTTCGTCTCCCATCTCGACAAAAATATTCCGGCTAATCACGCGGGTGAGGCAGGAATTCAGACGAGATGAAGATTTTAGTCCGACGAGCTCCGGTCAATACTTCGGCTCTGATACCATGTCACGGTGGCCGAGGAACAGCAAGTATTTGTGGAGGTTTTAATATCGATTCTTGTATTACTGTATTGATGCTCTTGGTATATATATACAGCCCTAATTGAATACAAAGCCACACATGGGCCGAAGCTACACATATCATGTACATAGACATATTAGCCCAAACTAACTATACACATATGGTCCAACACTCATCTTCTTAATAATGAACCAAAAAAAAATGAAAAAATGGATGAGAATACCCCCAATTTTGGAGCATCCGCTTTTAATACACCCAACTACGGGTTATTTTTAAGGAAAAATTGTTAAAAATAAGTTAACCTTTAACCGGTGTTCTTTTAATAAGTTAACCACCAAATTATCCTGGAATAAGTCATCTTTTATATCATTTAAACATTAAACAAGTTGGATTATATTGTGACCTGCTAATGCAGGGAACAATCGGTATTTTTACCCTTTCTTGCTATTTCTCCTATGTATCTTCTTCATCTTCAACCTTCAACCTTTTCTTCCTCCTTTCTTTTTTGGTTTTTTCTACTTTAGCCCTTGTTTACAAACCAGTCCCATGAAAACTCAACCCATCTCCCCAACATTCTTTCTCTCACACTCCCCATTCGACCATTTGTCACTCCTCGTCATTTCTCTCAACTGAAGATAAGTTCACAAAGACCATGGCTCAATCATATGTGGCGTTACAGTCATCTTCAACAATTTTCAGACTCAACACTTCCATTTTCGACTACAAATTCTCTTTTCGCTCCTCTGATTCTCTTTTTCACTCTCCTCCGTTCAAGCCTCTTTCTCCCAGGTATGCCAAACTCAACATTTTAATTTATGCATTCTCTATTCATCTCAATTCTTTGATTTTAGCTTATTTTTTCAATTGAATTTTGTTAGGGCTTTAAAAGCGAATAATTCTTCTAAGAAAATTCGTTGAACTTCGACCGTGAAAATGTTACATTCTGATGGATTTGGGACTCCTTGAAGAAGTGATCGAAAAGAAAGAGACGAGAACGGAGGTGATCAAATAAAACAGTGGACGAAGAAGGCGATCGAAGGCAGTGGAGGAAGGAGACGAAGGTGGTGGTGGCGGTCTGGTGGGGATTTTGAATGGGTGGATTTGAGATGGTGGGATTTCGGGTTTGTAGGTGGTGGTGGGGGTTAGGCGAAGGTGTGTTTGTGCGAGGGTATGGGGTTGAGGGTTTGGTGTTGGGTTGTGGTTGAGGTTAGGGTGGTGGCTGGGGTTAGGTGGTTAGCCATGGAAGGACGTGATGAGAGATGAGAGGAGGACATGAGAGAGCAGAGATGAGAAATATTAAAAATGAAAAATAAAAACTAGATTTTTTCCTTTCTTTTAACCGGTTAAATAGGTCATAAGTCATGTAATTTGAAGGCTTAAGTGGTATCAAAGTTGGCTTATTCCAGGATAATTCAGTGGTTAACTTATTAAAAGAAGACTGGTTAAAGATTAACTTATTTTTGACAATTTTTCATATTTTTAAATACTCTCAACTATTGGGAGGTCCGTCAAAAATACCCCATTTACCTATTATCACCGGAAGAACTGGTAAACAATAGCACGTACCTTACTTGTGACGTTATTTGCCTCGTTAATCAACCAACTACCCCTATACTTAATTTTTAACCATTGATACCCACAATTAAACCCCCTGCTCACATCTCCCTGCTCACATCTCTCCTCATCTCTCTCCTCGTCTTTTTCTTCCTTCTTCAATGGCGTCAAACACCACAATTGTGACGTTATTTGCCTCATTAATCAACCAACTGCCCCTATATTTAATTTTTGATCGTTGATACCCATAATTAAACCCCCTGCTCACATCTCTCCTCATCTATCCCCGTCTCTTTTTTCCTTCTTCTATGGTGTCGAACACCACAACTGGTTCTTCTTCTTATAGGTCTCGGCCCACAAGGTCCAACAGTGGTGGTCACATGGTGTGTTACCATCAAGATATTGCACCTATGAGGGTTGTTAGGGTTGAAGAGCCAACAAAAGGCAAACGCTTTTATGGATTTGCTTATGGAACTGTAAGTATGTGAATTTTGTGGCTTTTGTTTTTAATTATGCAAAATCTTAATTTTTTGTTTAATTTTACAACAAACTTGTGGGTTCTTCAAGTGGCAGACGAGTTGGATGATGTACGTGAACTCCAACATGGGATCTCGGATGCGGTAAATATGGCTCAATCAAGAATGATCTTCGCAAACTATGTCAGAATGATAGATTTCCTCATTAATAGTTGTTTGATTCAGCAAATACAAGGAGGATGTGCTGTATTGCTCGATTTGGTTCATTGTAGTATCTTCGAAGACGAATTTGATTTAACTTTGTTTGATTGTATCGTGTTTTTCTTTAACATCTATTGTAGATGGCGTTTGACTTTCGATTAATGAAATTTCTCTTTCGAAAAAAAAGTACCCTTAGAATTATAAAAAGTAATTGTCCATACTTTTAGTAAAAAGTAACCCCTCAACATTACAAAAAAGTAACCTTTAGTATTTGAAAAAGTAACCTCTATTTTCAATAAAAGTAACCCCTGTTACAAAAAATAACCCCTACATAAGTGTAAAGTAACCCTATAATAAACGTATAAAGTAACCCCTAGTTTCAATAAAAGTAACCCCTTATAATTACAAAAAGTAACCCCTATTTACCGTAGAAGTAACCCATCATAATTACAAAATATAACCCATAATAATTACAAAACGTAACCAATACTTTCAGTAAAAGTAACCCCTTAGCATTACAAAAAGTAATCCATAGTTTCATTAAAGTAACCTCTTAGCATTCGAAAAAGTAAACCCTAGTTTCACTAAAAGTAACACCTAAATATTAGAAGAAAAAAAAACCTAGATTCAACAAAAGTAACCCATGTTATAAAAAGTACCCATCTGAAAACGAATTCAAAAGTAACTCCTGTTACAAAAAATAACCATTCTGAAAACGTATTCACGCTTAGGGTTTTTTTTAGGGGGCACGGGCTTCATTATAAGGCCTAGCTTGAGCCTTTTTATTAGTTGGCCACCATTTGTTCAAGGTGTGGCATGTCTTATACAAAAGATTATGTATTTGAAATGGTTAGGATATACCAGTATACCACCTTCATTTATTTTAAAATTGTTATGCTTTTCTTTTTAGCTGTACTTACACTTTCACTATTTTCTTATATGGCAATTTTCTACCTCATAGACTCGCCACCCAATTTAATAATTCACCTAGAACGTTCCCACCTATCTTGTTTTTCTCTTTCCTATAATTAATATTTTAATGTTTGTCTTTTACATTTTCCAAAACTAAATATTTTTTTCGTTTTGCTTATTTCTTGCTTTTTGTGAACTTTCCATGATTCTCTCAAAGTGAAATCTAACCATAAAAAGAAGAAGGGAATATTTTAATGGATCATTGGCCATAATTTGAGCTTAATTTTTCGTGAAACTTCCTCTTAACTAGTAACAAGATTAAAACTTATCATGTCATAATGACTAGCATTTTCTACAAAATTGTTCTTTTCAGAAGGTGATTTACATCAATCATGTCAACTTTTGATTCATTTTAGCGACGACTTAATAATGTTATCATATCATGCATGTATTATCAGAACAATAAGTGTTAGATAGAAAAATACCTCTCTCAAGTACAGAAAAAAGTGTATGTCCACTATACACTTGGGGTGCGTGTTGAACAACATCCATGTAGATTCTTACTCACACAATATGGGAAGGATAATGTGAAAACTGATAAGGTAAGTGAGGGTTCAAACTATAAACCAACACTTTACTAATTATGTGATGCAAATATTCCCTAGTACTTTTATGATTGCCGTGTAATACTATTTTCATCAATACACATATACTACTTGTGTTGGTAAATGGCACTTTGAATAGAAAACTTACATTAGCAACCTCTCAAAAATGTGATGCGGACTCTCCATTAACTAGATCTTAATCTTTCTCACCATTTCTTACGATGAGGAACATAGTTAGTCAAGGGGCACATATATAGTTAGAGTGAGTAACATGGGATAAACGTAACCGCAGGACAATAATTATGGGTTCGCCTAATGTACTAGACAATTATTTGAGAACAAAGGGCAAAATTAACTCTTCACTTGATCTTTAATAGAATTGATTATACAAAATTAAAGGCAAAATTGGTCTTAGTGTTACAAATTATGGTGCGGGTGCACCTAGCACCATCAACTTTAACTAGTATCCTAAATACCCCAAATTATTGGCCTAGGAGCAGTGAGTGTCATAAATGATGCCATGGCTAACTTTTATCGCGACTACGATGAACCTGTGCTTTTTTTTTTCATTTTCCCCTTTTTGTTTCATTTAGCCTAATTTTCATTGGTTAGAAGCCTAACTCACATGAACATGCATGTGTCGAGAAAAGTTAGTTTCGGCGTCACTTATGACACTTACTGCACCCAGGGAAATAGTTTGTGGTGTTCTGACTACTAATTAAAGTTGGTGGCGGTGGATGCACCCGTGCCAGAATTTGTGATATTCAGGCCAATTTTGCGAAAATTAAATAGAGAGTACGTTATTTAGTTCCAGAAACTTCTCCCACTTTAGTAATACTCATATCCTGATATGTGAACTGACAAATGATAAACATTCTACCTGATACTAATAAGCCTTAGAAACATTAGAACTGTATATTTGACATAGACAATGGGAGAAAACAACAATGAAATTCAACTGAATCTTGACTTTACTTGTCCTTGCAGCAGGTATTCATCTTATAAATAATACCCTATGTTTTCCTATATGTAAAGTTGTTAGAATTTTTATTTTAGTAAAATTCCCTGATATTAGGTTCTATATATATTCGTGTAAAATTTAATTAGAACATTGATGAATTTTCTATATACTAAACCTTAACATGACTCTTGTTTTAACATGATACATTGAAACTTGCAACCAAAAAAATATCATGCCTAGGACTTGAATCTAGTTAGTTAAGCCACATTGAATTAGAGCTGATCAAAAAAGCCTGCCTGCGGACCCAACCCAAATTCTGGGCGGGTTTGGGCGGAATTTCTTGGCCCGTGGTTGGGTCCCAGCCCGGCCCGATTTTTGTTGCTTTGAATCGGGCTTCGGGTAAGCCAAAAATGACTTTTTAGTCCGACCCGATTTTAGCCTGAAATAACAGGTTTTCGGCACAAAATTTTGGCCCAGCCCGATCAATGGGCAATTATTTGAGGTTTGACCTGGCTCGAAGCCGGCTCAACCCATGATCACCTCTACACTAAATATGTATCAAGAATTTTTTAACATCAATTGATTCATCCTCTAGTTGTTCAAACATTTCTGTAATTCAAGTCAAAATCCCTACTATACTTTACCCCTTAATCCTCATCAATGACTCCAAGAGCAAGAAACCAATTAATCTTTTAACATAAAGGTTATTATCTTTGGGATAGGATCAGGGGTTAGATTGTTAGGAGATTTCGACAAATTATAAAGGAGCTACATAATCTACTACTCTATATAACTTCATCCTCATGATATGTATCATACAAAAGAAAACATTTTTTTGTTGGAAATTCAACTTATACACCATACTTATACATAATCTGTTGCCAAAGAACCATGAGTTTAAAGCAACTTATATACCAGAATTATATATAATCTTTACATTTTTTTGTTATAGCTATCCCATTTTCCCTAAAGCATCAGTAATAAGCAATTTTCTCAAATTTGGGCAGTATGTCATAGGGGAGGTAGTTAGGCAATGTGTTCAAAGCTGAAGACGTGGATATCACAGTCCATCGACTCTTAAGGAAACAGGCAGGTCTAAGGCTTTCAAGAATGCAGTTTTCAATGAAGGTTTCACAATCCATTATTCATACTTTGCTTTCTGGAAATCATGGATATAATATTCTTCCACAAATTGCATATCCAAAGCTAATAAAAATTGATATAAGCGCATAGATTAATCCTTTACATCTCAACTGATGTTCTGTGATGACTAACAAGTAACTATAGTCGTCGATTTGTGCGTTCATTTAGAGTACAAGCATAGCAGAACAATGACAAAGCATCATCAGAAAATACAAAGGCTTCATTGAGGGTGGGGAGGGTAATATATATTGCAAAACAACATAATCAGCTCAAGAGTGTGAATAAGATCTCACGTCACTGCTATAAGCCATATATACAAAACAATAATGAAGTATAATTACCCTGATGTATCAGCTGTAATGATCAACCCACTTTGTCTGATCTTGCTTCGGTTAGTTCAGCAATTCTCATCTCGAGCTGCCTAATGCGAGCTTCCAGGTCTATCCTTGTGTTCTTGTCAGAACATCTGTCAATTTTTCCATCGCTACCATGAACCAAAGTTTGTGCAATCTTTGCATCTACATGCTCACTTATCTGCTCAACACCAGGCATCACCCGCTCACTCTTCCCTGAATTTTCTCCACCTTTTGTCTTCAGTGACCTCTCTCCTTTAGCCTCAACTTCTGCTGGTGAGGTAAATTTCCTCCGATGGCCAAATTCAAACAATGGTTTGCTTTTTTCAAAACTATACTTCTCGAGAACACACTGCAGGATAGATTTCTCGTTAGATTTGGGTGCGAAACCTGGAGGAACATCAAGTTTATTGTCCATAGTCTTTGGCACAAAACCAGGAGGCACATCGACATCAAGACCAACATTGTACTTCAATGACCCCTCTCCTTTAGCCACCACTTCTGGTGGTGAGTTAATTTTGCTTTGATAGCCACAATTAAACAATGCTTTGCTATTTTCAACATACTCAAGACATTCTTTCTTTACCTTAACTTGAGATTCCGATCCACATCTATACTTTTCCACAACACACTGCAGGGTAGTTTTCCCATTAAATTTGGGAGCGAAACCTGGAGGAACATCAATTTTATTACCCATAGTCTTTGGTACAAAACCAGGAGGCACATCAACATCAAGACCAACATTGTTCTTCTTCTGTGTAAATCCAACAGGCACATCTGCCTTCTTAGGAGTAACATTATACTTAGGTAAAAATCCTGGAGGCACATCAAGATCATTAGCAATTGTACTTGTCAGACATTTCGGCTTCACATCAATGTCAAAAACAACAATGCTGTTATCAACAACATTCTTCACATTCCTACAATCTTGTGATCTTCTTGACCTCTTGTGACCCCTCTTCTTCCTTACAACGCCATCCAAAGCGACGTGTCTAGTTAAGAGACCTTGCCTAAGCCACTTCAAGTACCTCATGGTAACCTGTGGTTCATACAACTTCGATGGAACAAACAAGATTTCATCCCTAATGGGGTTGATATAACTAAACCAAGCCAGTTGCTCAAGTGCTCTTTTTGGAATATCAGAACCTACCAAATCCCTCTCAACCTGTTTAGGTACATCTTGATCAAACCCAAACTGCATAGCTACTCTATTCGGATTATACTGCTCGATTGTATCCATCCCCACCAATTCACAAACCCTCAAAAACCTAACCAAGGATTTAGTATCATCATCCAAACCATCACCCACAATCACACACTCCTCATTCTCTCTATAAAAAGAAGGCAAAGCTAAGTTTTCGACATTTTTACAATAAGGGCGCCACTCGAAAGTATGTCCTGCAGATTGCAACATAGGCCTCACATTCCCAATCTCTACCTCATTAACACCATCCCACCTTGCCAATCTTGGCTCCCCATACTCAATCAAACTCGGTTTCGGCCTAAATTCCTGAAACCTTTCCCAAACCCAGACTTGAACCAATTGCAAAGGTGCCCAAAGAGTAATCACAATAAGATCATCAAAACAATCATCTTTACCACTTTCTTTCACTCCCATACTACTACAACTAATCATCCCAGATTTCAACAAACTCAAATCCCTGTATATACTAGCTAAAACAACAGGACCCAAAGCAATATGAACTCCTCTAGCTAAACATATTGCAATCTTAAAATACTTCTTCAAAACAGTATCATATGGAAATGTAGGCAAAACAAACCTAGAAAGCCAAACAGAAATGAATGCTTCATGCTCAATTTCGCTTTCACCTCCGAGTTTCATAAAATGGTTAATCCATACACCTTGATTACACTTCTGTGATTGTCCCCTAGAAATTTCTTGATGAACTTGACACAATTTCTTCTCAATTTCAGCAAATTCTTTGTTGTCAACATATTCAGAAACAAAGTCCCCTAAAACAGAGTACCCACCTAAAACCATAACATCTTCTAAAGTTATTGTAGCTTCACCCCATGGAAAAACGAATGTGTTAGTATCACAACACCATCTTTCAGACAACCCAAAAAATAAATCTTCATTTTTAACAACTTTATACTTTGAAGAAAGAATAGATTCATAAATTCCTGCTCTTTTCCAAATAAATTGGTATGATGAATGTAAGCGTTCAACCCATGAAATCCAAGTATGGGTCGGATTTCTCCATCCATTTAAGGTGCATTTTAGGGAAATGGGTCGAAATGAGAGAGAAGTTGAGGGCATTTCTGGAATTTTGTCAGTTAAACTCAAAGTGGGTTTTATGAAATGTGCGATTTTTTTAGTGGGTTTTCCTCCTTTGGAAGAGATAAGTAGGGTTTCTCTCTCCTCTAAGATTGTTTCTGCCATTGTTGAAGAAGTGGTATTTGCAGGTTTGTGTAGGGAGTAAAGTAGTGTGTACCGTTGAAGAAGAGAAGCTATAAAATGGGAGTAAAGTAGTGCGTGTTAACTCTATGAGGGGTGATTTAATTAGTAGAGTACAATACATTTGTAATTTCTGTGTAATTTACAAGTGGAATTTATTTTCATCAACCTTTTCACTAAAACAACGACTCTTCAATTCATTACATTTTCTTATGGAAAGGAATGCCAAAAATAGATTACGGCGTTCCCTCAAGAAAGATAAGGGGAATGTTTGGAAATTAAATTAGATAAAAAATTAATTTTAAAATTGATTCATTGGTTGATTAGTAATTAATTGAGTCCATAAATTTTTTAAAGGTTTAGTGGTAAAGAAAATGTTCTACAAGAACTAATTATTTTAGTTTCATAGTATATTTTACTTAGTTTTAGTGTTTTTTTCAAAGAGTTTTGATTTGATGTGTCTCAATTATTTAGAATGTCTAAGACAGGGTTTTGTTATCAGTTTACGGGCATATAAATTATCAATTTAACGACTTAAACGGATAGATTTTCAAGTTTTAAGTGATCAGAGATAATTGAGTTAAATTGATAAATATTTGTGTTAAATTCATATGTTAAATGGATAGGTAATGGAGTGAAACTAATAGATATTATGCATACACGGATATTCGTCTCGATCATGTTTTGAATTGAGACTGTCTCACACAATACTTTTCATTTATCATCAAGTAAAACAGAACAGAAAAAATTATATTAAATCAATATTTGTCAAAACACATAAGCTTTGTGGAAATTAGTCAAAACATAATACCTTTCATTTTTACTTATCTTTCGTAGTATATCCTGTGTTTTTTTTGGTTGCTATACTTCTTGTTTTCAAACCATCCAATACATTACTTTGATTAATAATATCATTAATTAAGTATAGCGAAAAATTATTAAAAAATTGATATGCGTTAAGATGAACAAACAAGGAACTACATAACTATTTTGTATCTTATGCATAAGAAATAATAAATCGAACAAGGTTAGTTGGTTAATAATAGTTACTATAAAAACATACTAGCGTCTAAATAAGGAGAAAATAAAATATATTTGACTTCTCCTACTCCTTGAAATTAAAATAATATAGAAGGGAGTGAGTGGGACTGTCGAAAACGGGAGCAAAGGTGCTTGCATGATTGAGTGCAAGTTGCAATTGTCCATCGCGGTGAGAATTGTAATTTTATCCAAACCTCTAATTGAAGCTATGAGCATACCAAATACTTTCAGTCGACTTTTTTTATAAAAAAAAACACTAGTATCACATATTCTGCCATAATATATACAATATCAGTCACTAGACGCACAAGTCATAAGTCAGTTTTAAGACATTCTTAAGGCACGATTTGATTATAAAAACTTTAAATCACGATCTAATATTCACACTAAGATATAGGAGAATCATACTAAAATCTTGAATTTAAGAAACAAAAAATACCAATGTGTTTTTTTGCACGGGTAAAAACTTGCATTAGGAAATGACATGTAGTTTTTTGGTGCAACTTTTAATAGTATAATTTAGATTACAGTTTTTTCACCACATACCCTGACAAATTTTTTTATTCACCAAATACCACAACTTTTTTTCAAAATTAACCATATACCCCTAACTTTCTAAAAAAAAATACATCAAAATGTCGTTAATGACTAACATCGGTTAACTCCATTATTCATTAACGCTAATTAACCCTAAAAGCCTGATTAACCCTAAGTAACCCTAGCTCTCTCTCCCCAGCACCCCCAATCATAGCCCCACCAACCCCCTCCCCTGCTGCCCCCCCTCGATTTCCCCGACAGCCCCTCCCTAGCAGCCGCGCCTCCCCACCTCTTGCAGCCCCCTCCCCCACAGCCCCCACAACTCCCTCATCCTTATGTCGGCGTTGTTTGGCTAGATGTTTGCCGATCCTTTATTATGCCGGCGCTGCCGCTGTCGCTGTGCTGTGTTGTTTTCATCGCGTTCTCTACGGGGATGGTGATTCGAAGAGTGGGGAAGGGGGGTTGTGGGCTGGGGGTGATGGGGAGGGGGAGGCGCTGCTACGGGGGAGGCACTGCTACGGGGGAGGGGGCATGCAGGGGAGCAGGGGGCCGGCTGCGTGGGAGATCGAGGGGGGGCGGGGGCTGCGTGGTGAGGGTGGTTAATTGGGTCTGGTAGACGAGCTGATGGGTTTGGGGGAGGGGTGGGAGAGATGTTGGGGTAAGGAGGTGGTGGTGGTTGATTGGTTGTTAGTGGGTTAGGGTTAGGGTTAGGGTTAGGGTTAAAGTTAGGGTTAGGGGTTAGGGTTAGGAGTTAATTAAGTTTTAAAATAAAAAAAATTAGGATTAATGACTAACGGATCGTCATTAGTCATTAAGGGAATTCTTATGTATTTTCTTGAAAGTCAAGGGTATATAGTGAATTTTGAAAAAAAAAATTGGGTATTTGGTGAATAAAAATAATTGTCACGGGTATTTTGTGAAAAGTCTTGAATTATTTATGAAATAAAAAAAATACCAATGTGTTTTTTGAACGGGTAAAAAAATGCATTAGGAAATGACATGTGAATTTTTGGTGTAACTTTTAATAATATAATTTAGATTATGATCTTAATATATACTCTTTCCGTTTCTTTTTAATATACACCCTTTATTTTTTGGTCTATTTCTTTTTAATCTATACACTGTTGCTTTTTCTAATTTTGGTTGTATGTCCCATCTATCTTCTCCTCTTTTTCCACCCATATTATTTACTTTTTAATATAATAACCTACTTTTTAGTTTATTTCTTATACTTTTGTACTTACTCTTTAGTTCTCTCCCCAAAATAAAGTGAGTAAATTAAAAAGAAACGGAGGAGTATATGGCTTTACACAAGGTATTATCAAACATGAAAAAAGCTATTCGATGTAATTTAGTAAATCTTCAATAGTAACTGAACTCAAACAAAAGAGAAAATCAAAATCATGACAAAGTGGGCAGTGGTCTGATGTGGTGCACCGGTGTTGCAAGACAGCTAGAGAGAGAAGGTGAGCGTGACTGTCAAAAACGGGAGTGGAAGCAAGTGTATAGGTGAATGTCAGTGGTGGTATACATTGCGATTTTATTTGAGCATATGAGGGAAGCAGTAAACAGAGTAAAGACTTTTTTAGTCAACTTTTATTTTAAATAAAATGGTGAATCACGTGATCCATTATGACATCTATACATATATATTAAAAGGCGTGCGGAAGAATGCCTAGATGCCACGTGGCACTCTCCTCAAATTTCTAATGCAAAGTCTATGTGCCACGTGGCACCCTCAATCTGTCAATTTTCCCACGTGTCTTAACCAAGAATAAGTCATGTGATCATTATTTTAAAAATTATATATGCTGAAGCTTGGACTCGAACACCTGACCTCAAGTAAGGATTTCCAAAGATTTACCATCTAATCTAACATCTTTTAGTGATTCATGTTTCCACAAAAATAGATATGTATTGCAATTAGTAATTAAGTCATGTGATCATTATTTTAAAAAATATATATGTTGAAGCTTGGACTCGAACACCTGACCTCAAGTAAGGATTTCAAAAGATTTACCATCTAATCTAACATCTTTTAGTGATTCATGTTTCCACAAAATTATAGATATGTATTGCAATTAGTAATTAAGTCATGTGATCATTATTTTAAAAAAAAATATATATGCTGAAGCTTGGACTCGAACACCTGACCTCAAGTAAGGATTTTAAAAGATTTACCATCTAATCTAACATCTTTTAGTGATTCATGTTTCCACAAAATTATAGATATGTATTGCAATTAGTAATTAAGTCATGTGATCATTATTTTAAAAAATATATATGCTGAATCTTGGACTCGAACACCTGACCTCAAGTAAGGATTTTCAAAAATTTACCATCTAATCTAACATCTTTTAGTGATTCATATTTCCACAAAATTATAGATATGTATTGCAATTAGTAATGTGGCACTTAATGCCTACTTTTAGCCATAAAGTTTATTTTTCTTATTTGATTTCTTTTTTTGCAGTCATTCCCTTCCTCCATCCCTCCTTTCGAAATTCACCATGATCATTAGAGTCCTCTACTTCGTAATTAATGGGGCAGCGTTATAAATTATTCTTGATGTTAATCAAATCTTATTGTTGTTGTCGAGAATACGAATTAGGAGATGAAGTTCAAAGGATCAAATGACATATTAATAAGAATTAAGATACATTTACCACTACACCAAGTGATATATGGTGTAATCATTTTAAAATTAAATTATTAATAGATGAACAATATAAGTACCCGGAGCGTAGCCCGGGCCTAAAAACTAGTTAAATTCATGAAACACTGAACATACAAATCATAAGCCTGATTTAAAAAAATCTTAACATACAATTATATATCTCTTAATCACAATTTAAGATTTTAGGAAAAACTACAAAAATGTTAAATTTATAAAACAAAAAATTTCCTGTGCACTTTACATGAGTCTACAAGCTAGTACTCCCTTCGTCCCAAAATATAGTTCCCATTTTTTTACAGTCTCTGAGACGTATCTTTGACCTATTATATCTTCTATTTCATATTAGTAAAAAATATAAAAAAATTGATATTATAAATGTACACGTTGAGACGAATCCAACAAGACCCACATGAATATGTTTTCTTGTATACATTAATGAAAAATATTTGGTCAAAAATTTTAAATTTTGACTCCCAAAATAGAAATGGGAACTATATTTTGGGACGGAGGAAATAATAGTTATTATAGTCTATACAAACATACACTCTTTGAAATTAAAATCTGAAAGGCATTTTTGATAATTGATATTTAGGTGGGTTGTAACTTGTATATGGTAAATGCATGTTACATTTAGCAACCATGATGATATTTCACTAATTCACTAGTTGTTGCCCGTGGGCTATTTAACACTCCCGTCAATCAAATGTAGTTCAGGATCAAACCTTTTTCTTGGAATTCACGAGGAGGAAAAAGAAGGATTCATAATCAATACTCCCTCTGTTTCAAAATATAAGTCATTTACGCTTTACGAAAATTTGCTTTGACCACAAATATCTCTCAAATACGATAAGTAAAAATTGTAAAAATTATACCGTTGGATTCGTCATGAAAAATACTATCATAATATTATTTTTTAAAATTTTATATCAACATAAATTGAAAGTAATTAATGGTCAAAGTTCGACCTCGAATATCGTGCGTGCCTTATATTGTGAAACGGAGGGAATACATTTTTTTACCTCTTTGTTTTTCACAATCTCCGATACACACATTTAATGATTTTGATCGTTATCTTTATTTACATACATAACTAAAATTTATGAACATTTGATATTTTAAAGCATTTTGAGACTAGTATAAGTGCTTGTTTGGTACTTCCTCTGATTCAACATATAAGGCATCCATGTTTTAAAAAAATTTACTTTGATCACATATATCTTTCAAATATGATAAATAAAAATTATACCGTTGGATTCATTTTTAAAAATACTATAATAATATTATTTTTTAAAATTTTCTATCAACATAAATTGAGAGTAATTAACGGTCAAAGTTCGATCTCGAACATCGTGCGTGCTTTATATTTTGAAACTGAGGGAGTACTAACAAAAGTAGTATCTCTAAAAATTTAATTTTCATATAAAATTATACTCTCTCCATCTTATAATATAGTGTTTGCTTATTTTTTATACCGTCTTCAAGATGGACATTTAACCTTTGATATCTAGAATTCTTTATTAATAAAAAAAAAATATAAAAAGTTGATGTTATAAAAATACATATTGATGCGAATCTAACAAGCATATCCCACATGATTATGTTTTCTTGTACTATATATTAATGAGAATATTTGATAAAAAAATTTACAATTTGACGTACCTAAACAAGCACTATATTATGGAAGGAAGGAAGTATTTCCAAGAAAATGTATAATCTTATTTGATTGATGATGAGAATTTCCCTTTTAAAAAAGGACCGGTAAGTAAATTCCTCCCATTTATAAAAAGTAAAACTTCCTAACAAAACTATAATTCCCATAATTTTACCAACCAAATAACACGAGTCCACTCATGGTACACCCAGGGGAATTTTCGTGATTAATTGGGACTTCAGGGGCACGTTCGTAATTCTGAGTACTCTCTCTCCTCTTCCTCTTCTGCATATTCTCTTCTTCCGTGTGCTTCGCTGCCATTTTTTCCGGCGATGTTGCCGCTACTTTTGTTGCTGCTCATTTCCGTCGATAAGGCGTCGTCTTCTTCCGGTGAAAACGATGGCGGTTTATTTCTCGCTCTTCTTTCTCGCCGGAATCATGAAATTAAAACTTCTAGATCTGAAATTTCGAAATCAAAATGATTCGAAATTGTTTCACATGTTGCAAGTTATAGGATTTGATGTATATGAGATTGTAATTTTCTCTCTTTTCGTCCTATATTGATAATTTGATTTGCATGTTATTATAGTGCTAGTTGTTGAGGAGAGAGAAACTAGTTTGTTCATGGTGGTGGTGGTGGTGTGGAGTAGTGCTCATTTACATAATATGTGCTCAATCAAGTTTGCTTATTTTCTTAAATGAGTATTTGTGCTCATTCAAGTTTGCTCATTTTCTTAAATGAGTAGAAATGCTATGCTCATCGGCTCATTTTACTCATTTGCTCATTTGTTCATTTGATCATTTGCTCATTTTGCTCATTTGCTCATTTGCCCATTTTGCTCAATTAGCGAAAATAGCCTTGGGTGTAAAGATTCTCTAATAACACCACTTTGTTCAACGTCCCATAATTTCACTTTTCATGTTTTATTTGGTAAACCAGACAACACCTAATTTAATATGACTACTACTCCCTCTAACCTTCATCCTAATTTAGTGGTAACATTTTTTTCTTCATAATTTCCAAGACAAATATTAAACTATTAATATCTTTGACTATATATTAATAAAATATGATAAAAATACACATTGAAATAACTCCAACATCTTTCATGATAATTTATCCAAAAAAATATTTACAATCAAAGTTTATCCAAAAAAAAAAATACAACTAATTTTTCAACAAAGGAAGTTATGATATTTTACTTACATATTGGTGAGTCTAAGTCTAACAGGGAAGAAGAAAATAGTAAACAAAGGATTGTTTTTGGAGGAAAATGACTATAGAATTCCAAATCTTTTGTACTACTCTTCCCGTTTTCTTTTGTTGTTCTTATTTGGAATCTTTTTGTCAGCGAAAATTGGTCAAAGTAGGAATAACGTTTGAAAAGAGGCAGAGTAGTATATAAAGGGCTTTATAAAGCAACCCTTCAGGCTCCCTCTTCTGCCATCTGCAAATTGCAAGGAATTTGTTATGAAAGTAAACACTCCACCATATTCTATGGCTGCTTGTGGAATACAAAGTGGTGTTCTTAGACATGTTAATCTTCTCTTCTAGTAGCTGTGACTGTGTGACATATTTTCTGTACCTGTTAACATTCAATATTCCACCATGTCCATTTGCAATGGAATGTTCCATTGGTGTAACTTCGACAGGATTGTTGTATATGATCCTTTCAAGAAGCCTAAGCAAATCAAGTTCATTGATCTTCCTGATGATAGCAGTTGGCTAGAGATGAAATGTATAACAATTGTTGAAGGATACATTGGGCTTTATGAGGAGAAGACGACTTCAGATTCGTTAACATCATCTGTGTGAGACCTAAAGGATTACAGTAATGATATTGGTGGCATTGATTGGCTATCTATCAGTAGCAGGAGACTAGGACTACTGTTTCAGAACAACACATGATTATCAACTATCAAAGGCTTCAACAATCCTTATAATGGAGATGATGTAACTTGTCCGATCATTTTGTGCCTGTAAACTTTGCAAGTCATCGCTGATTTCAAGCCAAGCTCGGTCTTTTCATCGAGATTGTTCCGTTATTCCCCACCCTTATGGCCAACCCCTGTTACCACACTCACCGTTAAGGTTGCAATGTGCACTTTCTGATAGGAACTACCTATTTCTTCTGTGAGTAAAATGCTAAAGGTCTAAGGTTAATGGAAATATTGTTTACCCTCTTCCTCTAGTCATGCTTTCTGACGTAGTGATAAGTGGTGTACGGTTGTCCTATTACATTATGTATAGCTCTGCGTATATAACTATATAAGGTCCAGATAATACTGTATTGCAATGTATAGAGATGCACATATATAAGGTACAGAAAATGTGCTCAACAGAGTGCCATCTAGGCTCAATCCATTGAAGTTGAGATCCAAAGCTGGATAAAACTAGTTATGACTAGGCTAATGAAGGCAGTCCTTGTACGAATGAACGTACTAGTCGAGTGTAGAGTGCAGAGTGCAATGTAGCTGCTTTTTTTTTTTTTTGAAGAGTATATTGTCTTCCTTCATATTGTATCCCACGAACTCATACGCTCTATTTGCTAAACAGTTTGTTATGCTTAATTTCTTGCCTCCAAAAAGGACAGAAACTTGGATGATGATATCAATGAAGTACTAGCTCCAACAGATGGTTGAAGAATCAAGCAACTATAATCACTATTTGAAGACAATAGCCAAAATAAAAAGAGCCAGAATAGCAAAAGGCAGCTTAATGCACTAATTCACCTAAAAAACGACCAGACCACATGTATACATCCAATTTCATGCTCATCAAAACTATAAAGGCAGACACAACTTAAAATTTACAAAATCCTAGAAGTGTTTATCTCCTTGTATCTCTGTCATCACTCATAGCGAGTAAATCTCAACATCAATTGCATTTCCAAAAGAAATACCTGGTTTTTTCTCCTTTTTCCCAGCCTTCCTAGAGTATTCAGTGATGTACAAAGGATAATCAGCTGAATCGCCAACCCTTCTTTTCAACTTACATGTACTACTTCTTGACTGGATAGCTTCCTTGCTCCCCAGTTTCTCAGTCATTTCTTCGTCTGAATCCACAACTATTAGTCCTTCCAAGCTTTGATCTTCATCCCTTGGGTAGAAGTTTTGTTTCGCAACAGTTTCATCACCCGAAACATTCAGAATTTCGCTTTTAGGACTAATATTTGCTGCTGATTCAGGCAGATATATGTCTTCATCACAATTTACGTCTTTATCTATAACATGGCTTGCTATCATCGGCTTTCTATCACCATCATTGCCGTCCTGCTCAAGCTCTTCATTATTTGCATTTTTATGAGCACTCATCGGTTTTTCCCACAACTTGTTGTCGCCAGTCTTAGATAAGTTATCCACTTTAAGCAAGCTATCTCCTGATTTCAAAGGGCTACAAGCTGCAGTTGCTCCAATAACCTTTTGATTACACCCCAATTGCTTCAGTACCCTTTGGGGCTGATAAATTTCGATACAATCAATTCCGAACAACTCCACAGGCTGCAAAAATACACCAAATGATTTTACTTCCTCAACATCACCCTTCTCATAATCAAGGTAGAAACACCTATGTCGCCAATTCTCCAAGTTTGAACAATAAGGCCGCCAACAAAAATTATCACCTGATGATCTCAATGCTTTTCTTGCATCAACCAAACTCGACTTCAAACTCACCTTATCCCACCTAGCAATCCTAGGATGGCCTAAACTCAAAGGTTTCGATAACTTCGATCCTAACAAGGGAAACCGCTCTAAGGCCCAAAGTTGCACAATCTGAAATGCACCAGGAACAGAAACCTCCTTTTTAGCAGAATCAAAATCAGCAGCATGCTGAGTGATAAATGTTAACTTCTGGTATAAACAAGCAAGAACAGCAGGAGCAAGAGCGATCTTCACCCCTCGAGCAAGGTGAACAGCAACTGAAAAACCATGTTTTCCTATTGTTCTGTCATTTAGATCAGGAAACACAAACATAGAAAGCCAATATGCCAAAAATCCAACATGCTCAATTTCATCTTTCTCCTTATTGAAATAATTAATCCAAGCATCACTTTCACTACTACTTGTTGACATAGCATCTTTCACTTGTTGCAATTTTTGTTCCATATTCTTAGATGAAGCCTCGAAAAGCGAAAAGTTTACAGTTTCTCCTAAAATAGGCAACCCATATAACACATTTACATCTTCTAGAGTTATGGTGGCTTCACCCCATGGAAAAATAAAAGTATTGGTTTTTGAGCACCAAAATTCAGATAAAGCAAGAATAATTTCTGGGTTAGGTTTAATTTCATGCAAAGAAGAGAGGATTCCATCACAAATACCTGTTAATTCCCAGATTTTGGCGTATTTGAGGGATAATTTCTCGACCCAATTAGGCCAACTTTGATGGGGTTTTCTCCAACCAGAGAAATTCACCTTAATTGGCCATTTTTGAAGGTTTTTCTGTAAGAAAATGTTCGATAATAGAAGAGGTTTTGTAGGATTGTGTTTTTGACTATTTTCAACGGTTTTGGGTATTGATTGTATTTGTTGTTTCGCCATTGAAATTGAAGAGGTGTGGGATTAGTGGCTGTTTCTAGACAAATGAAGAGTGGGATAAAGGGGGAAAACAAACGAAGAATGTGTAAAAGGCGCGAATTCGATTTGGTACTGTACTACAAGTCTACAACTGGTTGTGTTTGAAATTAAATCTGCCTGATTTGACATTTTTATCATGAAAAAAGTTTACTCCTTTGTTTCAACTTTCAAAATAAGAGCAACGCACGTTTTACGAAAATTTATTTTGAATATATTACAACTTTCAAAATAAGAGGGAGTATACATAAGATTTGTTTTGAAAAATGCTATAATTTTATTATTTTTTTTATATTTTTTATCAACATGAATTGAGAGTAATGAACTATCAAATTTTTATCTCGGATATTGTGTCTATTGTATATTTTAAAAACGGATGACAACTTTAGGCCTAATGAATTGATATTAGTAACCCTCGTGAGAAAGATAGAGAGAATATTACTCCCTTCGTCCCATAATATAAGTCCTGATTCTGTTTTTACACGGGAATTAAGGTAAACTAGAATCTTGTTTTATTTAAATAAAAAGATTCATTTTTATTGGGAAACACTTACATTGTTTTTTTCTTTTTACAAAAAATAAAAATTAACATTAATATTGCAGAGTTTAATGTGTAGAGAAGTTTAATGGGTTATGAGATTCTATTTTATCATTAATAATGATGCATTGGAAGCTGAAATTATGAGGACTTTTTGGGAGTTAATTATTTTCATGAGGGTATTTTGGATGTAATTATTGATTGAAAATAGAAACAAGACTTGTATTTTGGGACACTTTAAAAGGAAAGGGGACTTATATTATGGGACGGATGGAGTAACATTTAACATTAAAGCGCGTTTGCATAAGATAAGATAAGATGTTTTGTTTAACTTATTTTCACTCATCTCAAAAAAAAAAAGATAAAATAAGTTCAGATAAGATAAGATAAAACAAAATAAGTTAAATCAAATGGACCCTAACTATTTACATTTAATTTATATGTTTTCTCTATCTTTCTCATCGTGGTTTCCAACCTTACGTCCACTCTATTATTGTCCTAAAAATCATTACTTCTATTCTTATTTTTCTCCTCACTAAAATAATGTATCAATATTTAAGAGTAAGTTGCCAATGTTCACTCGAGATCGTGATTGGTCTTCTAGGCTTCTTTTTTGAGTAGAGCAAGGAAAAAATTAACCGGGTATGGAACCATCTATCTCCATAGCCTTTAGTCCGGGGCGACTTGCCCTTCTTTCCTTTATTTGTTGGGCTTGTCATCAAAGAATATTAGTTCTCAAGATATTAATTATAAATGAATGGTATCCATTTGATTAAAATTAATCATGAAGAAAATCGAATTTTTAAAGTTATAGCACTATGTTTCAACTTGAAACACACTGCATAAGCGGATAATAAACAACAATGGAGTTACGAAAGAGTTTAACGTGGTTCAATCTCTACTCCGAGATCTACGTCCACCAAATCTACTAATAGCGAATTCCCATAATACATCACTCAAGGTACAAGTCCCCACTACTAACTCTAGTAATACTCCCCAACACTTAAGTGTTGTAAGTCGAATTAAATACAAACTCAAACCCAACATTCTCTACAATTATGAAAATCACAAAAATATTCTCCTTAAAAGAACGCTTCTTAATCAAACAGATAGAAGATACGATTTTTGATAAGTCATTTTTACATATAGTTTTTAGATGCATTTAGGTTGCATTTTAGAGCATTTAGTTTTATATTTAGGTTCATTGTTGCATTATATTCTTAAGTTATGTTAGTCTATTCCTATTCGGTATGTTTTCTTGTTTTTGATGAATTTCAGGCATTGAAGACTTATTTGGAGTATTGATTAGCTAAGCTTAAGGATTGAAACACTTGGAAAGGAGTTACAATGCATAAGGATCGTATGGATATGTCATAGTACGAGTTTGAGCAAAAACGAAGCGGAAAATCATTAGAAGAAATGTGAAAAAGAGTCATGTCTACTCTTCTGATCATAACTTTTTATGTGATTCTTAGAACCGAGTAATTCCACCAGATTTGGAAACTAGACTTGAAGATCTTTCCAACGATAGGTGGCACGCCCCGAGGAGACTTCTAGTCAAGGAGTTATGCCTTTCGGAAGATTGCACTGTTTCTGCTGGAATCTGCCACGTGTACGCGCGGATCACTAATCCGCCTATTAATGATTTATTTAAGACTTTCCTTATCTTGTAAATTACTTTCCAAGTCATATTAGGTTATTGAATATTTATTTAGATAGGTTTTCATTCTTTTTCTCTCTCCTCCCTCTCACGTTATTTTCTAGGTTTAGGTTTTAGTTTTCTCTTCTTTTTTTCTCTCTAGTTTTTAGTGTAAACCCTAGTTTTTATTCTTTTCATTATTCATGAGTTCTATTAGTTTCTTTCTTGATTTCTTTATTATGTTTTCTTGTTAGATTTAGATTTCATTTTTATTTCATGATAGAGTAGTTTCTTTTATCTATGGTTAAGTTGAACCCTAGTATGATTTAATTCATGATTGTTTCTTTAAATTCTCATATTAATTGTTAATTGTTCTTGCTTAATTGATTGTGCATATTCCAATACTAGATTAGGGATAACTAGTATTGTTATGATTCCATTGTCTTGATCACAACGGGAGTTGGATTTTGACGGATTTGAGTATTTCAATTAAGGACATGAAGTTCTCCACGGGAGTAGGTAGAATGGATTGTTAGGAAGTTAAAGTGCGTGTTTAATGTCTTTAATTTGCATGATTCCACGGGAGTAGGCTTGAATGCATATTAGAGAAGCCATAGATACTCGGAGAGGTTTATGGTACTTTATAGGGTGTACTTTTCCTTGTGAACATTTAATTGATTAGTTTGGGGTAGAATTATTTTGTATTACTTCGTGCTAGTGGGGATACTTAACTGTGAGTCTTTTATTTATATATTATTAGTATAGTTTCGACCATTATTGATATTAACTCCTTAGTCTTACCATTATTTAAGGCTAATCATAGAACAACTTTCCCCCTGTGGATTCGACTCTGACTTACCCTACTACATAGTTAGGAGGATTAGTTAGGTTATTTATTTTTGTTAGGTGCGCGACACGCCTATCAATTTTTCCTAAGTAATTAATACTACGATATGCTCTATGCCACTGATTTTTGGTTTTGATCTCTTATAAAGCTCCAATCTAAATTTATGAAAATCGTATCTCTAAAATACTATGGTGTTATATAGTTATAAATCTTCCTTGTGTTTGAGATATGATAGAATCAATGAAGATGATAGCATAACAATAGAAGTAATCTATTAAATAATGTATTATCTTCCAAAATCTATCCTCTTTTAGGAGCTTAGATTTTCATCAAGATATTATCTTAATCAATAAATATATTTTCATTTAAAACATTTTTCAAAAATCTTTATCTTTTATGTAAAATTTATTATTGTAAAATGTGTTTGTTTTAATTATTTATACTATTAATTTTAGAGGTCATTAATAATAATTATTACATTTTAAACAATATTTTACTCATAGCACACATACTAACATTTAACCAAGTCAATCATTGTTACATAGTTTGCTATCTAGAAAAGTCTAACTACTCTTCAATTCTTTTTCTTCATACATGAGCATTCGACTTTCCAAAAGCAATCACCGTGTCATAAGAAAATATACAACAACGTATGATACAAAATAATTTATGTTTGTCATCATCAAAATTCCTAAAATCACAACAAAGAACGACTAGATATATGGTGAGCATAGTACATTCAAAAAATATTTATCGAATGGTAAAATTCGTAGAGTAATGAAAGCTCCAAATGCACTAATAAGAAAAATAGTAGCACATGTTACACCCATGCATACAATTCAAGCATGCAATTTGTAATGCTATAGCCAAAGGTAGTAATTAATGTAGTATAGATAATGTTACTTTAATTTTATGATGTGTTAAAATTTGTCAGTAAGTTGATCTAAACATAGTACTTCTACATTGTGATGTGTCGTATTTTTATATAAGTTTTAGTTGCATTTAGGTTGCATTTTAGGAGCATTTAGGTGCATTGTAGTTCATAATTGCGTGCTTTTACTTAATATGCGAAATATTACTCCTCTTGTGCGTTTTTGGTATTCTTTGATGAATTTCACGTATCGAGAACATAATTGGAGTATTATTGGAGAAGCTTGAGCACTTAGGAGCAATTGGAAGCAAGCTACATTGATAAAGATCATTTTGGATGTATTTGAATGCAAATTGGAGCTAAGTTGGAGTTGAGATTCATTGATAGAATTGTAAAAAACGAGTCATGTTCACTCTTTTATCCATAACCTCTGACTTGATTCTGATATTAGTCTGATTCCAGTGGCGTTGAAAATTGGCCCAAGGCAGTGGCGGAGTCAAGATTTCAAAATCGAGGGGTCACAAAAAAAGACAAAGGATATTCAATATTGAAAATTGTACAATGCAAACGCACATTGTCTAATATTCATTGTCATACATTCCAAACTAAGAAAAAATTACATAAATAAAAATAAATAAAAATTACAAGAGCATTCGACGGGTCTTCATCTTTTGGAAAAGATCAATAATATCATCATCGGAAACTTAAAGAAACACTTCTTTTTCAAGAAAAGTAACCAAACAATCATTAACACTACCTAATTTATACAAATTTACATCTCACAATTTCAACATTCACAAAAAAAAAAAATAAACAACAAACTAACTAAATGCATCAATCACTTATCACACCTTACAAATTCGAAAATTCACACATATATGCAAATATTACAATTAATATCAACCAAATAAGATTTTAAATATACAATTTACTAATTTAGGAATTAGAAAATAAATAATGTAAAAGAATTAAAATTTAAATTCTGTAAATAGTTTTGCAATAATACCGACGCCTGATGTTGATGGCTGTGGGCTGCCGGCTGCGAGGCGCGGCTTGGTCGGAGGAGGCTGCGGCGGTGCCGGTCCGGTGCCTGAATGTTGACTGGGCTGGTCGGAGGAGACCGTGAGGCGTGAGAGTGTGAGGTAAAAAAAAAAACTTAGGCGTGAGAATTGGGAAAGGAAGGAGAGAGAAATTGTTTGTTTTCAAAATTAAATGATTTTTAATTTAATTTAAAATCTGATAACAATTAGGAGTTGGGAAAATTGGGGACCACATAATTAATATATGCAAGTGGCCAAGTGGACCAAAAAGAAGCATTAGAAATTAGCCGTTACTTACACTTACTGCACGCCTGTTGCTAGTTTCTTTTCTTTTTTTTATTTTTTTTTCCCGAAAAATCTTTAATTTTTTTTAAAAAAATTTTTGGGGTCACGTGACCCCACGTGCCCCAATGTGGCTCCGCCACTGGCCCAAGGCGAGTTGTATTTTGAGAGATATGGGCTTCGAAAGTTGGCCCAGTCTGCCAGAAACTTCTTACGCGCACGCGATTTTAATGATTTCGGCCATTTTAATGATTTATTTGACCTCCTTATCTTGTAATTTGGTTCCCCACTAGTTTTAAAAGTTAGAACAATATATTAGAGGTTTTCTAATTAGAATAGGACAGCTAATTACTCACTTTTCAATATCACGTTATTTTCCTCTCTAGTTTTCCCTCTAGTTTTATGTTCTAGTTTATTTTCTACTGCTACTTTGGAGATTCAAGATTCAAGCTTTTATATTCATCTTCAATTCAATCAAGTTTTATTCTCTCATCTCTTCTTATTATTATTTTAATTATGTTTTCTATTATGTTTATTGTTCTTTTTGCCATGATTAGTGAGTAGTTTTTTTTATCTAAGATTGAGTTGAGCCCTAGTATGAATTGATCATGTAAATTCTTCTCTAATTCCCATGTTATTGAATTATATGTTTAGGGTTTGACAAGATTGTTGTTATTGTCAATTGTGCATCTTGATTTAGCCCTAGTTTTATATTATCAACGAAAGTTGGAGTTGAAATTAGGAATATTTGTTCGATGCTAATTTGTTATTTTATTAATTGAGTTCATCAACGAAAGTTGGGTCTTAATTTAGATAGTCTTGTTATTGATTTGAATTCTCCCATGAAAATAGGTGAGAACTAGAATTGGGAATTATTTGACATTGGTTCTTAATGCTTCTAATAATGTGTGTAAGCCATGAAAATAGGAGACATTCATATTAATTAGGCCTTTTGCTATCACGAAAGTGAGTTCTATGTATTGAGGAATGACCGAGTATTTAGTTTTGGTTCGCAATTGTGCTTTATTACTGAGTCATAAGGGAATGTCTAAGCTATAGTTGAATAACTAGGATGCATGTGAGTTATGGTTTGATCAATTCATATTAGTGGTGATGCTTAATCTTAGTGCTTTAATTATCATATTAATATAGTTTGTTATATATCGTCATTAGTTTAGCCTTGAGTTTATAGATTATTCATCATTTCTGGATTGTGTAACTACTTTATAATCTAAAATCAAGTAGTGATTAATCTTGCACCACCCTGAGTTTGACCCGTATGTGCTACGACACCATACACTTGCGGTATTAAAATAAAACACTAACACATTGTAATCAGGTTGTTCGAATTACCTTCTATTTGGGTTTGGGTTGGGTATGTTCTATTTGACTCCGCTTATATTTTAGTTCTTTACTAGTTCCGGTTGGTTCAGGTATGAGGTCGAGACTTCTAGCAGGATAGAAAATTGAATAGTTGTTTTTTTTAGTTCTAGTTTACATTAGGTCATTTCTTGTTAAGTCATGTCATTAATCATTATATAGTATATAATACAAAAATACCTAAATTATTATTTCAATGTTAATATTGTGACATTATTATTTATATCTCATTATTTCATTTGTTGTTAACTAATTGTTGTCGTCGTCCTTGTTCTTGCTGCTATTCTTATTATATATATATATATATATATATATATATATATATATATATATTATTATATATATATATATATTATATATATAAATGTGTGATCGGGCAAGCAGTGTAGTCCACCATGTCCCCTTTCAACAGCTGACATGGAAATTATTTCAAACTTCTTGTATTACTCACAATATGTTTATCAAAAATTTGATAATAAGTCCTAAATTCGCGATAAATTACTTTGTAAGTGATTATCCAGCCACAAAGCTACAATTTTAGTTATAACAAAATACCAATATTGAGTGTATATCCTTCCGCCACACTATAAAAATAAAAAACTTTATTAACAAGTCAAGTCTACAAACCCTTGACTACATGCTTCGATGTCCTAATACACCCACCAACTTGGAGTCCGAATCCTTTAGACTTTTAGTGAAACTCTACAAAGTAGAGTTGCATCTGAACCATACATTTTAAAGTCAAGGGCCCATACGTGGGAGGGAAAAATTAGGGGGTGAATTTTGATGAAAAAACTTAGGGGGTTTTGGAAATAGAATATAACCATTGATTTTTTATTTAATGGTTGATATTGCTCAAACTCTATCTTGTAGAGTTATTTTTACAACTTTAGAGGATTCAAACACACCAACCGGCACCTCCTAATTTTAACAAAATGTCAACAATAAATACTACATCCGTTGGGCCTTGGTAAAGATATATAAATAGTGAAAAATTGAAAACGAAGCAATAAATTTAGTTGCATATACTATCCATCTAGGGTAAGAAAAAAAAAGAGTGTACACTTTTTCCATCATTATTCTTTCATAATTAATAAAACAATAGTGAAAATAAAGTATGTATTTAGGCTTACATATAACACATTCACTTGTGACATCCGGACATCCCAATGAAGCTAAAGAAGCATGGAAACGGTACAGACAACTCTAAGGAGCATATATCTTTGAAGGGGTGTAACCGTGTAAGCAACATATAATAATACACTAGTTATTAGGTCCGGGCTATGTTTCGGGTAAAAAAAATTCATTTATTAATATAATATTTTATGATAATAACACTAATTATAACTTAGTTTAGTGTTTAAGACTTTAGTATATATATTTGAGGTCTCGAGAACAAATCCTATACTATGCAATTTTTAAAAAAAATTATTGTACATGGATTACAAGAACTAATATTTAAAAGGTACAAATATAATAATGTGAACACTTAAAGCATGATTATAAGTTGGTTGAGATGGTAATTGTGCCATATATAATAACAAGATGTCACGGTTTCAAATCTTGTTGCAAGTTAATTTTACTTTTGTTAGACATGACTTATGTATACATTGGACAATTATGGTGGAATAACAGAGGTGCCACGTGGCGTGTATACATTGTCACACACGCCTTTTAATATATTTGTATAGATAGATATGGGGAAAAATGTATGCTTTTAAGTTTAGGAAAATTAGACAAATAACTATTTCATCCCCTTTTTTAATTACACCATTTTCTTTTTAACACTATTCATCAATTACTTTGTTAAGCTATCTCACATCGTCATGTAAGAAAAAATATAATCAAGTGAAGTCTTATTAGATTCGTCTCAATACGAGGATCCAATTAAATATTTTTTATAATTTTTGCATATACGCAAATAGAGATATTAATATTCAAAAAAGTATCTCGATAAATATGAAAAAGTAAATAGTGCAATTAAAAAATAAAAGAAGTATTTAGTAAATTGTATTGCTATGAGAGATTGAACTTCATGCTAACTTATTTTTGAAAACATAAGTAAATTCTATAAATAAGATATGAGAGATTGAACTCCACGTTAACTTATTTTTGAAAACATAAGTAAATTCTATAAATAGAAACTATTGTAAGAACTAAATATTGATAATACGTCCAAATGTTGCAAAAAGTAAGGATTTTTTTTTTATGTGAGCTTTATTATGTTTCACATTTTACATGAAAAAACATAATAATTTTTAAGGCGGAAAAAAAATGTAAAACAATAAAATTAATAGTACTCCCTAAATGAAGACGCAGAAGTCACAAACTCACAACCTAATCTGAAACAGATAACCTACTACTAAAATATAACAAGCGAAAATAGCCTCAGGCTTATTACTTTATAAGTCAATATCCAACCACCAAGCTACAACTTTTATTTTGTAATAGATTATCAATCTCATGTAGTACATCCTTCTACCTCATTGCAAAAAGTAAAATTATAATAAGATTAAGAACTTATAACAAGTCTCATACCCTTAACTACATACTTCAAATGTCATAAGACAATTATCAATCTCATGTAGTACATCCTTCTATAAAAAAAAAAATAAAAACTGAGCTGAAATTAAGCTTCAAATACAGTGCCTCAAGGTTAAAGGCACCTTACTTCTACACTTGATCAGGACTTATTGAAGCTGACTTTACAAGTTCTGTAAGAGCTTATTTGAACTTGTGCCTAATCTGGCAGCTGCTACATCAGCAAAATCTCTCTCAAGTTTTGCCACTCGAACCACCAGTTTGATTGATATATCACTAGCATTATCAGGCTGCCTTTGATCTTGTGGATGCAACTTTTCCTTAAGTGAGCTGCCTTCATTTCCAGTGGAACTTTAACTTTTTAACTGCTTAAAAGTACCCACACTCTGAGCAATTGATTCAAGTCTCAAAGCTAATGGTACATGATCTATGTCAAGAGAATCAGATGCCACACGTTTTCGCGTAAGGGTTCCCACACTCCGAGCAATTGATTGAAGTCTCATAGCTAATGGTACATGATCTATGTCAAGAGAATCAGACGCCACACGTTTCTTTGCTGTCGAAACCCCTTTTCGACCATTTGGGTCAGAAGATCGTTTAATCTTGATCAGAGGAGACTTAACAGCAGCTGATGTATGTGCTCTTATTTTTTTATTTCTAAGAGCAACTTTCTTAATCACTGCATTAGAAGGTAATCTCAAAGATAATGGAAGATTATCCGAATCACTTGAATCATAATCATCTTTGTTTTCACAAGGTTTAAGCATAAGCAGAGGAGGAACACATGGACTCTTTACTTTCACACCAGGTTGAGGTTTGCCACTTTCCTGTCTCCCAACCAATCTTTCACCTATCCGTGCCTTAGAACATAGTCGCAACGCCAATGGAAGATCATCCGAATCACATGAATCATTATCATCGTTAGCACCCTGAGGCTGCATAAACACAGCAGACGACCTGTTTTGCCAATTCTCCAAGTTTGAACAATAAGGCCGCCAACAAAAACTATCACCTGATGATCTCAATGCATTCCTTAAATCAACCAAACTCCCCTTCAACCTCACCTTATCCCACCTAGCAATCCTAGGCTGGCCTAAACTCAAAGGCTCCGCTAACTTCGATCCTAAGAAGGGAAACCTCTCTAATGCCCAAAGTTGCACAATCTGAAATGCACCAGGAACAGAAACCTCCTTCGTAGCAGAATCAATATCAGCAGCATGATGAGTGATAAATGTTAAATTCTGGTACAAACAAGCAAGAACAGCAGGAGCGAGAGCTATCTTCTCCCCTCGAGCAAGATGAACAGCAATAGAAAAAACATGTTTTCCTACTCTTCTGTCATTAAGATCAGGAAACACAAACATAGAGAGCCAATATGCTAAAAATCCAACATGCTCAATCTCATCTTTCTCCTCATTAAAATAAGTAATCCAAGCTTTACTTTCATTAGTTCTTATTGACAGATCATCTTTCACTTGTTGCAATTTCTCTTCCATATTCTTAGATGAATCCTGGAAAAGCGAAAAGTTTACAGTTTCTCCTAAAACAGGCAACCCATATAAAACATTAACATCTTCTAGAGTTATGGTGGCTTCACCCCATGTAAAAATGAAAGTATTGGTTTTGGAGCACCAAAATTCAGATAAAGCAAGAATAATTTCTGGGTTAGGTTTGATCTTATGTAAAGAAGAGAGGATTCCATCACAAATACCTGTTAATTCCCAGATTTTGGCATATTTTGGGGATAATTTCTCAACCCAGTTGACCCACTTCTGACGGGGTTTTCTCCAACCACGGAAATTCACTTTAATTGGCCATTTTTGAAGGTTTTTCTGTAAGAAAATGTCCGATAATTGACGGGTTTTTGTGGGATTGTGTTTTAGATATTTTTCAAGGGTTTTGGGTGTTGATTGTTTTTCCGCCATTGATGGAGAGGTGTGGAATACTGTAATCACTAATCAGTGGTTTTCTAGAGAAATGACGATTGACGAGAAAAAGACAGAAAGTGGACTCATATAAGATATAACCTAAGAAAGGGGAAAACAAGTTGAAATGGCGCGAAATTAAAATGGTAGAATGGCGCTACTTAATGTTTTTGAATTTTAACTTTTTTTCTCATTTGATATTTTATTACTTCTTTCATGTGTCAACTACTCCCTCCGTCCTAAAATATAATTCTCATTTTCATTTTGGGTGTCCCAAAATATAGTTCCTATTTCTATATTTAGTTCCACATTTTTCCGTAATTTGTCTAGAAAAATCGTGTCCCATCATTTATTTGCTTCTTGAAATTTGTTTTTTTCTTTATATATTCAACTAAAATGTTACAATTAATGCTCTTTCACCAATTATTCTCCACTTTCTTCTCCTAAAATCATCTTTTCCCATACAACATTTATTTAAATAAACAAAAAATCTTTACTATCCCTTTTATATTCTACTTGCATAAATTACCGTGAAAAAAGGGAAATGGGAACTATATTTTGGGACGGAGGGAGTAGTATTTAGGCTATGTTCAGTTCACCTTATTTTTGCTTATTTCAGATCTAATCAGATCAGATCAGATCAGATCAGAAAAAATAAGTTCATATCAGATTAGTTCAGATCATGCTTATATTTAAAAATCATTATATCTTTCATTACATATATTAGTAAAAATTATAATAATTGAATATTAATAAAGTACTCATTGAGACAAATCAAACAAGACCTCACATGACTATATTTTTTCTTATATATTGAGAGAAATCTAAAAGATAAGATCTTGTAATCAGATCAGATCAGATCAGAAAAAATAAGTTCAGATCAGATAAGTTCAGATCAGAAAATTTCAGGTGAACTAAACATAGCCTTAGGCTCGGGTTATACCCCATGTAATTATATTACAAAATATTTTTTGATTTAGTGGTTAAGACATTAGAGCACAAGCTTAAGGTCATGGGATCAAATCTTATACCATCTATATTTTTTTTTTTATTGTACGTGGAGTACATGAAGTCAAAACTCTTCCTTGTTGAAGAACATCTTTTGATATATTAGTATCGAAATATAGATTCTTGTAAAAAAACCATTATATATTAAAAAAAACTTGCCACGAAGTTACCTTTCATTTTTGTTACGAGATAAAATTTGTCCTTGGATTTCGGCCATTGACTTTCAATTTAAGATATTGACTCGCACGCATACCTCTATGACCCATCCAATCCTCCAATTTCTTTTACTTTCTCACAAACAAATGAAAGTATGGAGAAATATGAGAGCAAAAGGAAAGAAATTGGGCGGGTGTTTAGTGGGTTACGTGATGTGTGCGTGCGAGTCAATTCCCTGAAAATAGAAGTTAATGATTGGTTTGTAACGAAAAAGTTTCATCTTGCAAAAATTAAGTTCATAAAAGGTGGTTTCGTGCTATGTTTTTTTAATAAGGTGGTTTTGTTATAAAAATTGACATTCAAAAGGTAAATTCTAATAATTTTTCCTCTTTATTATCCTCATAACTCAATTATCATACTTCATCCGTTCCATAATAAGTGAAACACTTACTATTTTAGAACGTTTCAAAATAAGTGAAACATACCTTAAATGGATAAAAGAAAGTAACAAAATGACAAGAGTGTCCATCCCAAACTTGTGTGGTTTGCTTTTCTCTCTCCTCCTTTTGATAATAATAAGGGTATTTTATGACTTTTTGGCTTTTGAAACTGATGTTTATTAAATCTTGTGCCCAATTTCTATGCTTCACTTATTATGGAACGGAGGAAGTATGCAATAATCTACACAATTTTAATTTTGTAAAAAGTGTGCAATCAGTTCATGAATAACTAATAAACCACAAAATGATAATATGGATTATGGGTCAATTTCCATACCTAATTCAAAGACATATTATCTCCATATACAAATATATACACAAAATTATGATTGCAACCTAAAAAAAACCACAATAATGTTTGAAGTTGGTTCTTAACATCAAAAATCCAATCGGTAACTAGTGAGTGTCTCAAAAAATGCCCCGAGTTTTTATTTTCCGTATTTTTTTGTCTAGTTAGAAAAACTTGACGTGATAAGTAATTTCATGATATTTAACAAATAAACTAAACCCTTAAAATTTTGAGGGTGAAAGCAGTAAATTCACTTTTTACAAGAAATTAGGGCAAGATAATATGTTAACAATAATCCGTTGTTACTACCATAAAAGTGCCATAATTCTAAATACTTGTATAAGTATTTTAATGATACTAATATAAACTAAACAAAGATGTTATATTTGATTTGTGGTTAAATTCTCACTTTTCATATTACGAGGCAAGTGTTTGATACGTGATATATGTTAAGCCCGTATTTTGTCCTTATTTTGGTGCATTTTGAGGGAGATCATGTTATGATTTGTTGAAATTTGTATCCAAGTGATATGATTTGAGGAAAAATGTCAAATAATTGGAGAAGTATGCATTGCGGTTCATTTAGAAGCCTAATAGCACCATGGATATGATGTAGGGTCCAAAAGGGAGGTATTTGGGCCTCCTACAAGGTCACATTGCATTGGAAGCCAAGTTCGGAGAGTCCAAGGAAGGAAAAGTGAAGATTCGGGTCACCACGAGTCGCGGTCTTGAGCGCAGCTCGCGGTGGATCGCCGTGAGCATACCGCGACTCGCGGTTCCATGGGCAGCGGTTTACTATGTTATTTTCGCGTTTTTATTTCTTAGTTCCTTTTGCTCGGAAAATATAAATAGGGGATGTTTCTTTATTCGGTATGCACGTTATTATTAGTTTTTAGCCCTAAATTCAGTTTATAGAGAAACACTAGAGAGTTTTGAAGATTAACTTGATCGAGTATTTTGGAATTCTCTACAATTCAAGCGTTATCAATAAGTTTTACTTTTTCCTCTCCTTTTGATCTTTTTAATCATGTCTTTAATTATATTTATTGTTTTCTATGCTATGATTAGTGAGTAGTCTTTCTATCTAAGATTGAGTTGAGCCCTAGTATGGATTGATCATGTAAACTCTTCTCTAATTCCCATGTTATTGAATCATATGTTAGGGTTTGACAAGATTGTTGTTATTGTCAATTATGCATCTTTATTTAGCCCTAGTTTTATATTATCAACGAAAGTTGGAGTTGAAATTAGGAGTATTTGTTCGATGCTAAGTTGTTATTTTAGTAATTGATTCATCAACGAAAGTTGGGTCTTAATTTAGATAATCTTGTTGTTGATTTAAATTCTTCCATGAAAATAGGCGAGAACTAGAATTGGGAATTGTTTGACATTAGCTCTAAATGCTTCTAATTATGTGTGTAAACCATGAAAATAGGAGACATGCATGTTAGTTAGGCCTTTTGTTATCACGAAAGTGAGCTCTAGGTATTGAGGAATGACTGAGTATTTAGTTTCGGTTCGCAGCCGTGCTTTATTATTGAGTCATAAGGGAATGTCAATCTCTCCTGAGCTATAATTGAATAACTGGGACGTGAGTTATGGTTTGATCAATTCATATTAGTGGTGATGCTTAATCTTAGTGCTTTAATTATCGTATTCATATAGTTTGCCATATATCGTCATTAGTTTAGCCTTTAATTTATAGATTATTCATCATTTCTGGATTGTGTAACTATTTTATAATCTAAAATCAAGTAGTGATTAATCTTGCACCTCCCTGAGTTCGACCCGTATGTGCTACGACACCGTACACTTGCGGTATTAAAATAAAATACTAACAATATATAGACATTCTAAGAAATGTTTTTTAATGAATTAGGTATGAGTAAGAGTATAAGACTATCAAAATAAAGATACTCAAGCATCATATTTGTTATTTTCCATATTTCACAATTACTAATAAGTCATCGAATTTCTTTTATAAGGGCAACCAGCCAACCATAATGCTAAGTTATAACCATTTGTAGTTTTTGTGTGCCACATTACAATTTCCATATTAGATATTAATCAAGAAAATTCTCCATATTAGTAGAAAGATCATGTAATTATAATATCTAGAGTAATCTAGGAAAATATCCATGAAAATATCTATGTTAGAAAAATCTAGATATCTTTATAGAATGATGTATAATAATATCTACCTAGGGAAAATCCTAGAAAAGTCCTAAGAAAAATCTAGATGTAAAAATCCTAGAAGAATCTAGAGACAATTTTCTTACCACACCTATAAATAGATGATGGTGTAAGTCTTGAGGATGTATGAAAAAAATCACAAAGTTAATGAAAAAGCCTACCATTTCCCATAAACAATTTCTCCCTTTACCATCAAACAACAACACTCTTTGATCAAAAACTCTTCTTAAACATAAAAGTTCACTACTACTTCCGCTCAAGTTTCCTACATTCCAAAACACAACAGCTCAGCCCCTGCCCCAATCTCTTTAATTGAAAACCATAATCACTTGTAACTTTCATGAGTTAATTCATTAATAAATAAAATAAAAGTATAAATCAATTGCACCCATCATACAATTCTTTCACCATATTTAACCACTTGTGTAAAACCTTCCAAAAGCTACTTGAGAAAGCTAAGGTTTCACTTGCACCAAGCAAAAACTACTTGTAAGTTGTAAATCCGCAATAGTTGAGTTTGTAGCTCCAACTTATATTATTTGTAAGTTAGTCCTTATTTCTAACCATTGATGACGAACAAATAAAGATGAGTTGGGATTTGAGAAGCCCGCTACTTCAATTTAGCTTTTGGACTGAGAGAAGAACAATAATACATTGGCTCTGTTTGGCAATACTACCTGAAATGTAGCTGAAACTGATTGTTGGGTATATGGTAGTATATGAAGCTCATGGAGGTGTATGGGTGTGGAGATGAGGTTGCGTAGAAGGAAAACGTCATTTGGGATATAAGGCTAACTTTGAATGGTCATATCTTTCAATCTATAAATGATTTTGAGGTGATTCAAAGTGGAGGTGATAGCTTGTTCCGAGAGCTTTCCAACGATAGGTCATATGTCCAATTCCGGTGAGAAACGAGAAAGTTATGACGGTTTTACGAAGAACTGACAAAACTGACGGGGTACTGTCCGCCCGCGGGTTGTCGAGCGCGGCCGCGGGGTGTCGAGCCGCAAATCCTATTTTTTCCGGTTTTTTGTTATTAATGAGGGTATAAATAGAATCCTAATTATGTTTATTCTATTATCATCTTTAAACATATTGAGAGAGAAAAAGCTGTAGAGAGAGTTCTTGAGTGCTTTTGTAATCTTTCTTAATATTCATCGATTCCTAGTGCAGATTCGTGGTTTTTCTCCCAGTTCTTGGGTTTCCACGTAAAATTTCTGTGTGCTTTCCTGCTTTATTATTTGATATTCTATTATTGTTTGATATTATTCTTAGATTGATAGTCAATAGAACTTACAAGTGGTATCAAGAGCTAGGTTTGATTATTGTCTAGATCTAGAATAATTAACAATGGAGGATTCAAAGATTAGAATTGAAAAGTTTGATGGGACAGATTTTGGATATTGGAAGATGCAAATAGAGGACATCTTATATCAGAAAAATCTGTATCAACCTTTGTCTGAAAAGCCTGCTGAGATGGAGGAGGCTAAATGGAAAGTACTGGATAGGCAGGCACTAGCGGTGGTGCGTTTGACATTGGCTCGGACTGTGGCGTTCAATGTCAAGGATATCAAAACAACGGCTGGATTGATCAAAGCACTGTCAGATATGTAGAAGCCCTCTGCAATGAATAAGTATATCTGATGCGCCGTTTGTTTGGTTTAGAGATGAATAATGGTAGTTCTGCTGCTGAACATATTAATGAATTTAATTCATTAAGTCAGTTATCTTCGGTTAATATTGCCTTTGAGGATGAAGTGAAAGCCCTAATTTTGTTGTCCTCTTTACCTACTGCTTGGGAAACTGTTGTAACTGCTGTTAGTAATTCCTCTGGTAAAGAGAAATTGGTTTATGATGTTGTCCGTGATCTGATTTTGAGTGAGAGCATTCGAAGGAAGGAGAGTGGAGAATCATCTGGAGCATACAGTGCAGAAGGTAGAGGGAGGGGAAAAGGGAGGAACTTTCAGGGAAAATCGGAGTCAAAGGGGGACCGGAGTAAGTCAAAAGGCAGGGCTAGTGTTACTTGTGGGGTGGGTAATGAAGGACATTTAAAGAGAGATTGTCCTAAGAAAGTGAATGGGAAAGGGAAGAAGAAGGTTCAAGAAAGTGATGATGAAGAAGATGCATCAACTAACTTGATTTCGGAATACGATTCCGATGCTTTGATGGTAAGCATGGATGATCAGGAAGAGTTGGTTGGGTGCTCGGGATCATGGGTCTTGGATTCGGGTTCTTCTCACCATTCCTCACCATGCAAGGAGTTGTTTCGGAATTTCAAGTCCGGAAAACTTGAAAAGGTCTACCTTGCGGATGGCAAGGCAGTGGAAGTCATGGGGAAAGGTGATGTGAGTGTGAAACTCACTCATGGTGGCTCGTTGGAGTTGAAGAATGTCAAGTTATCCCAAGGTTGAAGAAAAGCTTGATATCGTAGCCCAACTTGCTACATCGGGTTAAAGGTTGTGTTTGATGGTGGTTCTTGGAAGATTGTCAAGGGAGCAATGATCATAGCTCGTGGGGCAAGGAGTGGAACACTTTACACCATGGGGGCACATAAAGGGATCCAGGATTGGGATGAGAACTTCATGTAAAGTGTCGTTTGGTCGGAAAACTATCGATAGGGGGCTAAGGGATGAGAACCGTGGTGAAGCGGTATCCCGGTGGCAAATTGACCGGTAAGCGAACAAGGTGAAGGACGGCACACAAGCATGTAGTGCCGGAAATCCTAAGTGGAACAAAGGGTGTATTGTTCGAGTGGGAGCAATGTGAGTTTGCTTTTGGAACAATGAGAAGCTTCTTTGGCTTAGGTGGTAATTGGTTTTATTGAAGTTTAATGAGACTTCAATGTGCTTCTTTGGTTGGAGAGCAAGTGATTGTCTTCCTTAGTTGTTGAGGAAGGGGTCTTCATTTGGTTGTGCTTGTCTCTAAGGTGATCCGACCTCCGGGGTAGGAGGGTGTGTAGGTTCATGGAGTGATGGTGCAATGATTTGGAGTTTAGTGATTAAGAATCAAAGTCGGTGTAGATTTTGATGTCTTTGAATTGGAGTTGGTGCAAACTTCAATGTCAGTTTCCTTGGTGTAGAGGAGATGTTGTCATGGGAATGCTTGAGGTATGACATGGTTTAGACACGACTAGAGATTGCTTTTGCAGTGGGAGTTGTGTGTAGGAGTTGAGATGAATGAGAGGATGATGAAGGTATGAAGTTTTCTTCACTTACACCTATCTCCAAGTGGGAGATAGTTGGGTATATGATAGTATATATGAACTCATGGAGGTGTATGGGTGTGGAGATGAGGTTGCGTAGAAGGAAAACGTCATTTGGGATATAAGGCTAACTTTGAATGGTCATATCTTTCAATCTATAAATGATTTTGAGGTGATTCAAAGTGGAGGTGATAGATTGTTCCGAGAGCTTTCCAACGATAGGTCATATGTCCAACTCCGGTGAGAAACGAGAAAGTTATGACGGTTTTACGAAGAACTGACAAAACTGATGGGGTACTGTCCGCCCGCGGGTTGTCGAGCGCGGCCGCGGGGTGTCGAGCCGCAAATCCTATTTTTTCTGATTTTTTGTTATTAATGAGGGTATAAATAGAACCCTAATTATGTTTATTCATTATTAATCATCTTTAAACACATATTTGAGAGAGAAAAAGCTGTAGAGAGAGTTCTTGAGTGCTTTTGTAATCTTTCTTAAATATTCATCGATTCCTAGTGCAGATTCGTGGTTTTTCTCCCAGTTCTTGGGTTTCCACGTAAAATTTCTAGTGTGTGCTTTCCTGCTTTATTATTTGATATTCTATTATTGTTTGATATTATTCTTAGATTGATAGTCAATAGAACTTACACTGATAAGGTAGCTGAAACTGATAAGGTACAACTGAAACTGATAAGGTGCTGAAACTGATAAGGTAGCTGATTAGTTTAACTGTTTGGCAGAACTAGTTGCATGAGTTGATTCATTATTTAGATTTTGTAATTCTTTTTATATATATATATATATATATATATATATATTAATATATATATATATTTCGTTCAACACTAATTTATTTCAATGTAATTGAATAATAAAAAACAATATAAATATTTGAAATCGTAACTCACTTGAACAAAAAATATTTCGCTAATTCTCCATAAGCAATTATGCAACACATTTCTCTAAATTTATACTATCATATTATGCGTAGAAATCGTCATAATACAAAAAAATACGATACTTGTAAAATATAATAACAGATTATTTTCTACTCCATATTTGATTAGCAATACCGTCACGAACCAAATCCATCTCTTTAGAAGTCTCTCTTGATGTTTCGCTACTTCTGTAATCAGCAACGTCCGGGATTCTTCATTTGGCATATAATCCGGATTATTGTCGAGCATACTAAACATAAGGTCATTTGTTGAACTTTTTCGTATGTAGTTGTGTAAGGCAAAGGTGGCCATTATGACATCAATTTGAGTATTGATACTGAACTGTGGCATTTGCCGTAATATTTTCCATCTTTTTTTCAAAACTCCAAATGATCTCTCGATACAACTTCGAAGGGAAGAATGAGAGCGGTTGAAAGCTTCTTTTCATTTATGGTGGCTCATGTTGATATTCATCCTTATGATACATTGTCTTTGGATATGGTACCAAATAGCCTTTTCTATCTGGATATCCCTTATCAACCAAATAATACTTACCTGTAATAGATTAATAAAACAATGGGTTAAAAAATATATAACTTCAAGTAATAATTATAAAAAAAATCCTATATACTTTCAGGTGGTTTTGGAAAGTTTAATTCTGGTGTGTGAAGTGCATGAAGAAAAATACGAGTGTCATGAGCAGATCCTTCCCATCCAACAGAAATGAAAGCGAAACACATATCAAAATCACATGTAGCCATGACATTGAAAGTAGGGATCCCTTTCCTTCCTCTATAACGCAGTTGCTCTGCTTCAGGAATGCATGCATCAATATGAGTGCCATCAATGCACCCAATAGCATCCTATTATATTTAGAAATAATGAAAGATAAATAAGCTTAAGTGATTATGATAAAGGGTGTAATATTATGCCAATATTTAATTACATTGTATAATTATAAAATCTCAATATGAGTTTATGAAGTCATACCTTAAAATATGGCATGTATCTTGAGTCATGTTCAATTTGGGATGGTATATCTGAAAAGCTTCTATCCTTTGGTTTTATTATATCACGTGCAAGACCCATATAAGCCCTACTTCGGCCACTAATTGCTTCTAGAACTTCATGAAATGCTCTACTAATAGTCTCACCAGAACGTTGAAATCGTTCTGCTACTTCTCTATTAGATATACCCAATGCAAGAGTGTAGATAAATATACCGACTTTTTCAACAACAGTCATTTTCTTACTCGGTTTCAGTCCATATGTAAGATGTAGTTCTTCACATAATTGTCTAAACACACTTGACTCCATCCTAAAAGCATTGATGCATCGTATGTAATGTCCGTTTAAAACGTCATTCATCCAGTCTTCTCCTGTTTGGTTGGAAGTCATGCATGGTTCTTTGTAGATTTTACAAAAATATGTTGCTATAGCACATGTATTACATGTCATGAGCACCCAAAATAATTTTTTCGTTTTCTTCTTTCTCCTTTCAATGTCCATCGTGTATACCTAGTAACCATATAATAATAAAACTGCAAAAATTTAATCAAACTTAAATATAATTTTATAACACACAAAAACATAATTCAATTTTTGTCATTCACATTCACTAATAAAAAAAAAATTTAATACAAACTACCAGTCATATTGACTACATTAATTTATTAATCTCGAAATGAAACTAAAACATAAAAGCAACTAAATGAGTCTAACAGAAAACCATTCATATGCCTTGAGTATGCATGTAACCCAACCAAGTCATCCTTGATTCATCGTCATCCATTTTTTGAAAATTTCTCTTCTCGCACCGTCCTCGATCAAACGAACTAAATAACCATAACTCACTATTTTTTATAAGGCCACATTCAGAAGCACACATGTCATTAATAATAGTCATTGCTGTAGCAATACTAGTATCATTATAAGTGCGTTGTGCATTTACACTACCAAGATGATCAGCATCTGACTCCATTAATTCCAATGCTCGACTACAAGTGTTTACCATAGTGTTAATGTGACTAGATAACATAGCCGATCCACTAGATTGTCTTCCCTTACGTTTCATTGGTATGGGTTTTGTAGTTCTTGTACCACATAGTACCATTTTTACCCTTTAGGTTGGAGGGCTCACTTCCTGTAGTAGTATCCTGACAATCAGCATTTGGAATGTGAGTGTTGGAACTACCACTAACACCTAAATCAGATGCTTGCGTACCCCAATCACCACTGACAGAAAAACTAGGTACTTGGGATGAGACATCTTTTAGTAAATTGCTATAAAAATTTGGCCCTTGACTATCCACATTATCTAAGTCAGGATAATATTCAGGGTAAATACCATCCTGAGTGCTCTTATCTTTTTCATTAACACCCTCATCATTATCCTGACCACTTCTTTCATCTTCTACATTAACCACAATCACGCTCGACGGGTCAATATTTGTTGACACAACATGTTCACCAGTAGCATATCCATCTTGATACAACCTATTCCAGAAATCTTCTATCTCGGGAGCTATTCCTTTATTTCGGAACTTTTTTACTTCAGGTTTCTCCTACAAAATGCAAAGGTAGTATTATAAATTTAACTTATACAAAATAAATTTATTCAAAAAATTAATATGATGTAGTAATATGATACTCACCATAATTTTCTTTTCCCACCATTCAATTGAAGCTTTGATCTTTCCCGTAGTAGGGTCCCACCCAAGCCCGGTTTCCCCTGTTTTTAAGAATTTCCAAAGCTGCCAATGTCTCCTCATCCAATCATACTTATTCTTCATACTTTTTATTGGACATTTTCGTTTAGTTCTTTTCTCAAACTCATCCTGAACTAATACCCACTTTATGGCACGTCCTTTTACTTTTTCATCCGTTGAGGCGATCAAAATGTCACAAAAAGTTATCATGTCATCATCTGTCCATATGAAATTCCCCTCTTTTTTATCATTTGTTGGTGTCATCTATATATATATATAAAAAACTAAGAACCAAAAATAAAAATTCAAATCTTCCAAAGTAAAGACAATTGCATGTAAAGTTCCCAGGTTACAAGCATCACAAACCACAAAACATTGTATTATATTCATAATGCTTATATACATTGAAAGTCAATTCTTTCCCCCCTTTAATTATATATTCAAACAATCTTACACAAGAGTTATATACTCATATACAGATGAGACAATTAGATGAATAACATGATACTAGTTAATTATAATAATCAAAAGGAGAACATGAAAATTGGCAACACAAAGAGGAAGATGACACCTTGCAAAATAACTCTTGGGAACTTAAAAAGGAATGCCACTAATCACCCTCACCCATGAAACAACTAAAAAAAAGAAAATTTACCAATCTTAGCGGAATGCCGCTAATCACCCTCAGTCCCTCACCCATGAAACAACTAAAAAACTAGAAATTTTACCAATCTTTTTTTTTTTGATCGTTTTATTATTTCCAACTCCAAAGAGGAGAAAATTGAAGTCCACCATCTTACATCCAGCATAAAATAAAATTACTTTCTCAGACTCTACTTAGGATATTTCTTCCAAATAACTTCATCTGAAAAAACATATCTTTTCCTCTCTGAGATTTTCCTAATCTGGGCATTACAATCCGATTGAAGATTAAACTGAACTACCAACCAATCTTAGCATGACCAGAGAACTATACATACGGCGCAAATCTAAAATAAACATGAGCAGAGAGTTATATACTCTAATGGAAGTAAAGATTTCAAAGCCGATCGAGATACGGTGCAAGTCTGTACATTCAATTGAATGTTTTCTCCTCTCTACATCAAATACATGAATTACAAGAGAAAATAAACCAAAATCATTCAAAAAAAAAACCAGAGAAAAACAGCGAGATTTGCATAAAATTGCAACAAAATTCATATAAATATTCCAAGGAGATGAAGAATGAATTGGATGATACCTGATGCAGAATTTGAGAAGCAATGCAGTACAAGATTGAAGCCAATAATCCGCAGTAGAGAAGACGAGAGAGAATGAGAGAGAATTTTGGTGTGAGCCGTAATTTTTTGTAATTTAACGTTATATTCCAAGATTTTAGGTACCTGATTTTAGGTACCTGATTTTCAAACGTTATATTTTTTACCTTGTCAAAATCAGTCATTTTAGGAACTGAAATTTTATTTTAGTTATTTCCCAAACACACCTAATTCATTTTAGCACCTAAAAGTTTTAACAACTTATCATTTTAGGCACCTAAAATGCCTCCCCAAACAGAGCCAATATGCTCTACTGTCTACTCCGTATCATTTAATGAGGTTTTTGAATTTAAATTATTTTAAGCTTGTTTGGTCATAAAATATGAGAAATAAAAATTTATTTAGTGCTTGTTTGGTTGAATGTAGGAAGTATAAATTTTTTGGAAGTTTTTTTTCCATGTAATTGTATTTCCTAGGATTTGCTTAATGTTGTTTGGTGATTTATGGGAAATGAAAATTCTTATGGAATTTCCACTTACCTAATTTTTCCTCCATTTTGGGGAAAGTGGAACTTCCTACTTCCCATGAATTTGTCAACCAAACAACATAAAAAACTACCAATTCTTAGAAATTCTAACTTCTTATGTTAAACAATATCAACCAAACAATCACTTAGGGCCCGTTCTTTTCGGCATAAAACAGCTGAACTGAACTGAACTGAATTGAACTGAACTGATCTGAACTAAACTGAATTAAACTGAACTGAACTGAATTGAACTGAACTGAACTGAAAATAAGCTGGGGAGAACAGACCCTTAAAGTAGAACTGTTGAAGACTATTTAGTTGAAAAAAATTGGAACCATAAAAAATATACTTTTCACAAATTGGATGATGTTACTTATTTAGGTTTCTTTGGGTAATTGAATTTTCCATGATCACAAACAAAACTTGCACTTCAAAAGAAATGGAAAAAACTTTGTTTACCCAATAAGTAATTCAACCACTAGAGATAGACATTAATGATGAGTGAAATACAACTCAACAAAGGAATTTGAATTTTACAGTAAAAGATACCATACTTGCTTTCTAATACTTCTTCCGGTTTGCATTTTGCATTTATCGATGCACAAGTTTCAACATTAATATTCTTAATAATTAATTTATTGAAGAGCTAAAAATTATAATAATTTAAAAATTAAGAATCTACTTTGGCGCAAATTGAAAAACATTTATACTACTTAATATATATTAAAAGGTGTTCTTAACCAAGGAATGACACCATGTGACGCTTTTCCTTAGGTTGTGAAAATTCTATTTTGCTCCTGGGAGCACGTTGCACCCAGTTTATTTGTTTAATTTTCGATGAGTAAATGTGCTATTTCAATAAATGTTTGTTTTAACCAAAATTTTCAGTGAAAAATATGTTATATTTTATGTAAAAATTGTTCTATTTTCAATAAACAATTGTTCTATTTCAAAAATGTTCGTTCTAAGCATATTTTTCAGTCGAAAAATATATTCTACTTTATGTGAAAATTGTTCTATTTTCAATAAGCAAATGTTCTATTTCAATAAATGTTCGTTTTAATCTTGTTTTTCAGCAAAAAATTTGTTCTATTTTTCGTGAAAATTGTTCTATGTTCGATAAATAAATGTTCTATTTTAAAAAATGTTCGTTTACAACTTATTTTTCAGCCAAAAATATGTTATGTTTTCCGTGAAAATATGTTCTATGTTTGATGAGTAAATAATCTATTTAAGCAATTGAATTCTGGTAATGTTCCATTTCAACTGTATGATGTTCATTTTCGTAATTGAATTCTTGTAATGTTCCAGTTTAACATTAAAATGTTCTTTTGTAAATGAACTCTTGTAATGTTCCAGTTCAACAGTAAAATGTTCTTTTTCGTAAACAAACTCTTGTAATATTCCATTTCAACAGTAAAATGTTCGTTTCGTAAGTGAATTCTTGTAATGTTCCACTTCAGCAGTAAAATGTTCGTTTTCATTTTCGTAAATGTTTTATTTTGCATTGTGGGAGCACATTTCTCACTGTTCATGGGAGCACAATTCACAAATTACTTAGGTTGTTTTACTACACATGATCCATATATAACAAAAAAAATAGTAAATGCATTGTATAAAATTTGATCCCACGACCTCAAGTTTACCTTTGACATTATTTATGGCACGCGCTGTAATAGGCCAATAGTTTGTGGTATTTTGACTACTAGTCAAAGTTTGTGGTGTTTGGTGCACCCAAGCCATAATATGTGGTGTTGAGGCCAATTTTGTCATTTTTAAATGCATGAGAAATTGATTTCCATTTATAGCCAAATATGATAAAAAATCATTATAAACATTCGACTAGTTACATAAATACTCCTAATATGGTTAGACTCTTTGATAAATTTTACTAGAGCTCTTACTTTTTAGTTTTAAAAACTAAATCAAGATCAAATTGGTTTGGGATCAACATCAGCAAATAATACTCATAAGTCATAACTAATAAAATACTAGATGCAACGATAGGACGCAAAGGTTCTCCTAATAAGGAATGATTTCCCGTAGATTCATGGAGTATAAGAGAGTTTATCCCTCCGAATCCTAGATGTAAATATTATTGATTTCAATATTCACACGAGCCAGATTTTGAAGACTGAAAATCTCATATTCATAATAAAACAATTAGATTTATGACAATTGCTTCTGGATTCCACACCTGTTGTGTTGGTTCTTTGATAAGTTCATGCTGTTCTATGTTCTATCCAACAGGCATTTTTAAGAGAACACACGACATGATCGCAATTCACAACACATCATCTGCTTCTCGACGTATCATAATCCAAAGGAAATAAAAAGATTTTCTCACAATGTGAGACGCATTTCGGAAGCAGATGATGGAATTACATGTACAGAACTAATGAAGAAGGAGAATAGACAACGAAAATTGCCATCTTTATGGACTGGCAAGTATTCTGGTTGATTTCTTTAGGAAGCTGCAGATTTACTAAAGTGGAGTATTGATTTAAGAATCTATTTCACTTGATATTAGTGTTAAACTAAAGATAATTTCCATATATCTTACATTTTGGGTTGTACAATAACTACAAACAATCATCTGTCAGCCTAAGATCGAGCAAATATCAATCTTTAATCACAGTTAGAAAACTCTGAACTGCGTAATTTGAAAGCAGCTAGAGCAGCAACATCTTTCTCAAGCTTTGCCACTCGAGCCAACAGTTCACTCGACATGCCACTGGCATTATCCTCAACTTCTGTATCAGTTACATCAGGAGTGTTTCTCGGGCTAGTTCCTTTCCTGGTAATGTGACTAGCAGCATCTGATCTTAGGGAAGCAACTTTTTCAGTTTGTTTCTTTTCCTGAAGTGGTTTTCCTTCATTTCCAGTGGAAGCATAACTTTCTATCTGGTCAAGAGTTCCCCCACTCCCAGCAATTGGTTGAAGTCTCATAGCTAACGGCACATGATCTATGTCAAGAGAATTAGAAGCCACACGTTTTCGCTTAAGGGTTCCCCCACTCCTAGCAATTGATTGAAGTCTCAAAGCTAACGGTACATGATCTATGTCAAGAGAATCAAATACCACATGTTTTTTAGCCATTGGAATCCCTTTTCCACCATTTGGGTCAGAAGATCCTTTAATCTTAATTCGAGGAGACTTTATAGCAGCTGATGTCTGTCCTCTTATTGTTTCATTTCTCGGAGCAACTTTCTTAAGCATTGCATTAGAGCATGATCTCAAAGCTAATGGAAGATGATCAAAATCCCTTGAACCATTATCATCTTTATCACCCTTGTTTTCACAACTGTCAAGCATAAGCTGAGGAGAAGCACATGAACTCTTGCCTTCCATACCAGGTCTACATTTCCCACTTTCCTGTCCCCCAACCGATCTTTTACTGCTGCCTTTTCCCCTCTTCGTCTTTAAGAAATCACGAACTGCTTCTTCATGACGGAAAATGAAGTCTTTCCACCAATTATAGTAACTTCTAGACACCCCGGGTTCAAAAGTTCTAGATGGTATATACAAACCCATTTTATCCCACTCAGCAGCAGAAACTCTAAATTCCCCTGGAATGTCTTGATCATACCCAAATTGCATAGCTACCCTATGTGGTTGATACTTCTCCTTACAACTGTTTCCAAGTCCATCTATCCTACACGGATACAAAAACCGAGCAAACGACAACTTACAATCATCCAAAACTGCACAATTAGAGATCAACTGTTCTGTTTCTTGATAAAATGGAAGATGATCCCAGTTCTCCAAATCACTAGCATACGGCCGCCATCGAAAACCCTTACCCACCTTAAGTCTTTCCCTTACATGTTCAAGAGTAACCTCAAATTCTACATTGTCCCACCTAGCAACCCTAGGATCCCCTGATCCTAAAGGTTTTGCCAAACTTGCTCCAAATTCAGGAAATCTCTCAACTACCCAAAGTTGAACAATCTTAAACAAACCAACAACATTACACTTTGAATCCAAAGGAAGATCAATAACATTATTAGTCAATAATGTCAATTCATTATATAATTTTGCAAGAACAACAGGAGCAAGAGCAATTGGAGTGCCTTGAGATAAATGAATTGCAATAGAAAATACATAACTACCAATTACACTCTCAAATTGATCAGGTAAAACAAACCTTGAAAGCCATAAAGAAAGAAAAGCAACATGTTCAAACTCACCTTCTTCATGTTCAATTTCACCTTCTTCTTCTTCTTCCATGAAATGTTTAATCCAAGCTGAATGAGTAACCTCTCTCTCTCCTCCACTCTTTTCAGAAATTTCCCATATTGCCCTTCTTAAACCACCATGAATTTTCACAGAATTTTCTTCAATGGGTTTGTTTAAACACTCACCAATTACAGGTAAACCACCAAGAATCATGACATCTTCAAGGGTAATTGTGGCTTCACCCCATGGAAATATGAAAGAATTAGTCTTTGGACACCAAAATTCACAAACACCAAGAATTAAATCTTTGTTACAGGGGATTTTATGACAAGAAGCCTGAATTCCATCAATAATACCAGAATGATACCAAGTTGTAGCATGATTTGTTACTAAAGAATTGAACCATTTTGTCCAATTTTTCCGGGGTTCTTTCCAACCAGTGAAGTGCACATTTAAAGGCCATTTTTGAAGGTTTCGATGGGTGAAAATGTCAGAAATTAAAGTGGTTTTGGGAAATTCGGACATATTATTGATATTTCTTGCATTGGGTTTGAGAAATCTTGCCTTTCTGATGGTGGGGTTTCCATCTTTTGGGTTAATTATTTCTGTTGTTCTTGATTCGTACATGGAATTGATTATTGATGGAAGTTCTTTGCCTATTTCATGGAAGTTGAAACTTGGAGGAGATGGGTCCACTAAAAAGAATGAAAAGTTGGAGACTTTGGAGTTTGGAGACTAGAGAGTAGAGGCTAGAGTTGAGTACTTGAGTTGAGGCTATATTCTGAACCTGTTGGAGCTTATTAGCTAAATTTAGCTTAAGCATACGTCGAGCATTACTTGTCCAAAAAGAAAAAAACCTACTTACTTAATCATGGTGCCGATGGTGGTGGTGTTGTTAGAGCTTAGAAACAATAATTTGAATTCTTTTCCCCAAAATATTGATTGGAAAAAGAAACTATCACTTTGCTCTATATTCATAAATAATTCCTTGGTATTGTAAAATCTATACTAATATATTAAAAGGCGTGCCTAAATCAGGAACGGTGTCATGTGACGCTCTCCTTAAGGGCATTATACTCCATGTCATTCATAACAATAAAAAAAATTAGAAATTGCATAGTTTAGGCTTTGATCCTGCAACCTCAAGAACACAAATTAAAGTCTTAACCACTAGACCAAATAACATTTAGTGTTATCATCTTAAATTACAATATTAATAAATTGAAATTTTTTCTTACCCGGGGCGTAGCCCGGGCCTAATAACTAGTTCTATTCTTTTAAAAGTCGTGGAGATAAACCGCTAACTCAGGACATGTTTGTTATATCGTTTTTTCGCTTTTATTTTTTTTGAAGCTAAAAACAAAAATATGGAAACAAGAAAATGTATACGAGCTCGTTCGGCATCAATGTGGTTTTTAGGTTTTTGATTTTTTGTATTCAAAAGTCATATGATATGTCCTATAATGGATCAAAAATTAGTCAAACTTATTAGAAACATGATAATTTTGAAAACGAAAACCACTTTTTCTAGTTCCCTTTTTTTGCTTTTAGTTTTCAGAAAAACTGAAAACAAAAAACAAAAATGATAACGTACGAGTCCGTAGTTTCTAGCTTTCAGTTATCAATTTTCGTAATTAAGATGTTTAATATAACTATGACTAATTTAAAGGTCATTATATACACATTATATCATACGACTTATACATTCACAAAACTAAAAATCGCAAACTGATAGCGATTACGAACAAGCCGTCATTTAGCGATTTTGACTTTAAAGAGTTGTTATGGATATTTGATTCCAGTCTCAATGTATAGATTTTTTATATGTCAAATATGAACCATTAAAGCCCCGTTAAGTTCAACTACTTATTTTGACTTATCTTAAATTATATAAACTTATTTTATCTAATTGTATCTTATCTAAACTTATCTTACTTGAACTCATATTCTAGTTTCTTCTATTGTTTAGTTAGTTATTCGATTCAACTTATTTATTTTATCTTAATTATCTTATACTATATGAAATCATCTTATCTTATATAAAATGAATTTATCTTATACTATCTGAATTTAGTTATTCTGAAATAATTTAAAAGAAGTTGAATAGAACATAGTCAAATTGACTTAGCGGTTTATATGTACATTAATCTCTATGTGATGTAGCGGTTTTATACTGACGATTTAGAAAAAAAAAAACACAGCCTTTTCTCTCTAACATGGACTGTACCCATCAAATTTATTTCAAAATAGAGTAAATTGGGAATTCCTTTTTTTAGCCATATCTTGATTGAGAAAATTTCCAATATTTTACTAACAATTATTATTACAGAACGTATTGTGTCAGACGCGTCTGACCATAATATATGGTCAGACCGCTTCATGCAATTTTCAGTGGACACAATAGTTCTTTCATTTAGCTCTATTTTTGTTTCATTTAGCTCTATTATGGTTTCATTTAGCTCTATTTTTGTTTCATTTAGCTCTATTCTGGTCTCATTTAGGAGAATATTTATAGTACACCTGGGTGTACCATGAGCATGGTACACCCAAGACTATTTTCTCCAAATGAGCAAAATGAGAGAATGAGCCAAATGAACAAATGAACAGATGAGCAAACATTTCTACTCATTTAAGAAAATGAGCACACACTTTTATTACAAAATGAGCAAATGAGTAAATGAGCAAAATTCTCATATGAGCAAATTTGGTGTCAAATGAGCACCTGAAGTTCTAATTTATTACAAAAATACCCCTGGGTGTACCATGCTCATGGTACACCCGGGTGTACCATGAGTGAACTCCTCATTTAGCTCTATTTTAGTTTCATTTAGCGCTATTATTGTTTCAGTTAATTTTAATTTTATTTCAGTTGGTTTTTATATACATCTAAATGAAACTCAAATACATCTAAATGAAACTCAAAGAGAAACTAACTGAAACTTAAATACATCTAAATGAAACTAAAACTTATATACATCTAAAGACTAGGACTTTCTTTAAAGACTCTTTTAGGATCCGAGTCTCTAACGATACTCCCACATCCTTGGTTAGCTTGCTTAAATATTTTTTACAAAAATTTATTTCATTGACTTGCAAAAGTCTTATTAAGTATAAAATATGCTCTTATTATACAGGCTTATGGAGTGGAGTATTAGTTAGTTCTTCAACAAAGTATTATGGAGTGGGCTTATGTCTGAAACTTATATTCATTTTGTATTTGAATGGATCACTTGAGTGCTATCAATCGCTTACTGAACATGCGGTGGTGGTGTAGTGACCATTATAGCAGTTTCAAATTGAACATACAGAGCACCAGTAGGCGGGACGGCGGTGCTTGCAGATAACAAGGCAGAGATGAAACAACATAATGCGTTCAGAGATTAATGAATAGCAGCAAAACAAGTCGAAAAATGCAGTGAATTACAGCCAAGAACACCATAGCAGGGATATTTGAACAATGGTCCGGTCGAAAGTTTCGGTCAGACCGTATGATACAATACTTCCACTTATTATTATGTGTACTGTATCTACAATAAATTTATTATGCGACTACCTAATTTTAACCAAAATAGATCACATTTTAACTTAAAGTAAGTCACATTTCAAGTCAAACTGATTTAACTTTCAAGAGTTACTTTTCACTTTAAAACTAGCCAATTTTATAAAAGTGAAAGTGTGGCATTCCCATTTCCCCAATTCCCCCTATTGAAGATTTGAGTAACTCTAGCCAGTGAATCGAGGAAGAAGATTTCAAGAACTGTGTTAGTGTTTGTCGTTTACTAGCTTCTAGTAAAGTGTTCCCCCACGAGCTTGTCTTTGCGTCCAACCGTTTGAGTCTTTTAGGGGACTCAAACGGGGGTAAGTTGGTATGCGTTGGAAGATTTCACGCGCGTGTGGCTGACATTTGCTTGGTACCAATGCTAGGTTATAATGGTACCATTCTCCGAAAATATTGATACTTTGGTACCAGTCCTGATAACAATTTGATACCAATGTCAGGTTATAATGGTACCATTGTGTTTTTTTTTGGGTGTTTGAGTCTTTTTTGGTCTCAAACAGTTGGTTACCAACAATGGACATGGTCCGAAATTTGTGTTTTTGTTGTATTGTTCCCAGAAAAGCTACACGCTATGTTGCTACACCTATAATGCTAAAACTTAATAAGTTCTGGAGAGAGAGAGATAGAAATAAGATAAACCCAAATAGGTAAAGATTAATGCTATTGTTGAGTTGATTACGAAACTTTTAGCAATTGCTTGATGAAATATCACTTTTGAAATTTACCTTATTGGCAACTGTGAAACTTTTTAGCAATTGATAAAGGTCTTTTTTTTTGGCATAAACAGTTTAGATGAACTGAAATGAATTGATTGGAGCTGAACCGAACCGAACCGAATGGAGCTGAACTGAGCTGAACTGAAATGAATTTAATTAAATTAAATTGAATTAAATTGAATGTAATAAATATATAAATAATATTTAAACAATAATAATATAAATATTAAATAATAATTATAATGATAAGTAATAATGAATAATAATAATAATAATAGTATTTTGAATATTTTTAAATGATAGTTATAAATAAATAATATTAATAATCATAAATTAATAATAATAATAATTAACGATAATTAATAATAATTATTTTATATTATTTGTATTTAATATATTTATTCTTGATGATGATATATAATAACAATAATATCTAAGAAGTAAATTAATATTACTATTTTAATAATTAGATTTAATAATATAATAATATTTAGTAATAAAAATAATGATTGGATTGGACCGCGAAAATTACATCATAAACCGTTTTGACGCGATTTGATTGGTTTATGGGATAAAAAATATGGGTTTATTTGTGCTTTGACCTAAACCATGTTCCTCCTAATAATAATAGTAATAATAATGAGTAAAGCTATAATAAACAAAATAATATATAGAAACAACAACAACAACAACAACAACAACAACAACAACAACAACAACAACAACAACAATAATAATAATAATAATAATAATAATAATAATAATAATAATAATAATAATAATAATAATAATAAGAGTAATTAGTAAAATAAATTATACCAAAATAATAATAATATTTAACAAAATGGTTATAAAAGAATGGAGCTGAACTGAACTGAACTGATTGAAGCTAAACTAAACTGAACTGATTGAAGCTGAACTGAACTGAACTGAAAATAAGTTCGGGAGAACAGACCCTAAGTTTATTAAGAAGAGTTGATGGAATATAAGCTTACTAGAGAAAGAGTATCTTCTTTTATGTGGCAAGCAAGGGAGGGAATAAGGGTATACTAAATAGGAAGTTCATATGTTAAGCATTAAGGTGTCATTTTTTTTTAGGTTGAGATAAATTGAACTGAATTGAATTAAAATGAGAAAAATTAAATTATAGAGAGAAACTAAATTTAATTGAACTAAACTAAATTAAATCATCATCAAGTATTAATATATTAATACAAATAATATAATATAATTATTATTAATTATCATTAATTATTATTATTATTATTAATTTATAATTATTAATATTATTTATGAATAACTATCATTTAAAAATATCCAAAATACTATTATTATTATTATTATTATTATTATTCATTATCATTATAATTATTATTTAATATTCATATTATTATTGTTTAAAATATTATATATACATTTATTACATTCAATTTAATTCAATTTAATTTAATTCAATTCAATTCAATTCAATTCAGTTCAGTACAGTTCAGTTCAGTTCAGCTCCAATAAGTTCAGTTCAGTTCAGTTCAGTTCAGCTCCAATAAGTTCAGTTCAGTTCAGTTCAGCTGTTTTATGCCGAAGAGAACAGGGTCTGAATTAAACTGAAAAATAAGTCTAAAAAAGGGCTAAGTCCTCAAGTGTTTCTTTATTTAAATTAAATATCTTCCAACACATTTTAATTTATAAGTTCAATTAAGTTATAAAAGTTTACAAAATAATTCAAATTAAAGTATAGTATAATAAATCTTAGAGTGTGTCTTCGGTGTAACATATATATAACTAGTTATTAGGCACGGGCTATGCCCCGGATAAGAAAAAATTTCATTTATTAATATAATACTTTATAATAATAACACTAAATACAACTTAATTTAGTGGTTATACTTGAGGTCTCGAGATCAAACCCTATACTAAGCAATTTCTAATTTTTTTTTTATTATACATGGATTACATGAGCTAAAACTCCCTAGGAAGAGCGCCACGTGGCACAATTTCTTGTTTATACACGCCTTTTAATATATTTGTATAGATGTAACAATATCTCAAACTTGTGAACTAATAATATGAGTATTTCACATCATTATTACTCATCTCTATGTTATTATGTTTATGAATTTGTTTCATGTCATTTATAATATATGCTCATACCCATTTTACTTTCTTTAATGTCATTTTAAACTAATTTGTGTCATTTTTCAATTAATATTTATCAATTTTTACATTAACTCTTCACACATGTATCTTTCTCTCTCGAACCTCCTTTCTCTTGCATGTTCTCCTCTTCGACCTCCTTTCTCTTTCCTCTTACATGGGACCTTGCCTTCTCCACCTGCCATGCTCGAAGTCTAGATGCTTTGTGAATTCAACTATTCAACTCAATCAACAATTAATCGACTGAAACTTGCAGAATAGCTCTCAAAAATGAAATTACGAAAATCAAATCTCTGGCAGTTGATCAAGATCTTATCGGAGCTTCGCCTCATGTCGTTGTGCAAGTAGTCGCTGCTAGAGCTATTATATATATGGACCTCAGTTTTCTTACTCCAAAAAGTTGCTTCAAAAGAACAAAATGTTCATTATCCCACATTGGTAGTTTAAAGACATTTTCCCATCTTTATATAGAGTTTCCTTCTTTGTATATTAGTTGAAGGTTGAGTAGGAAGAAACTACTCGCTACACACGCGCACATGCCGTGACGCAAAATTCTAAACATGTTCTCTATTTTCTCTCCAATTTGGGCATTGTTCTCTATTTTCTCTCCAATTTGGGCATTGTTCAAAGTGTTCTCAAACTGTAACTCTGTACTATACCGGAGGAGCAGTAGTCGTGTAACCATGGAGGTTGGTTGCCAAAAATACGTGTGTACATAACGGGAAAAATTCAACTTTAGGATAATGTTTATTCACGCCACGACTATTTAGATACGTTGTTCCGATTAATCTAACATTTTTAGTTCCTACGATCGTTCCTTCGTCGGAGCTTTCCTTGTTTCTTCCTCGATCTTTCTCTCTCCCCCGGCAAGTAGAGATATGGTTCAGGCGAGCCAAGGAAAACGCCGATGAAACTTTGCCACATTTTAATCTCTTGATTTTTTTCACAAAAATTGATTTCGATCAGATTCAACTCAGTAATTTGGTGATGAAACTCTGGTCTCTCTCCAAGTTATTCTGGTCGTGAGTTCGACGATTGAATTAGTGGCCATTGTTAATTGAGGAGGTTGGTTGGTGAGAAAAAGAAGGAGAAAATGAGGAATGGAGGAGAGAAAAATGGTGAATGCTTCCTCTGGAGTTGGAATGTGAAATCTAATTGGAATTCTCGGCAATTTTCACGTCTTTCCAAAAATTGGAATTAGCCACACATGTTAATCTTTGTTGTTACACAATAAAAAATTATATCTAAGACTTTATATAAATCTTAATATGGAGTTCAAGTCAGTGACGGACCCAGGAATTTAAATATGGGGGTACGGAGTTACGGGCGTACAACAAACACAAAAATAGTAGAAAAAAAGTTCAATACATAAGTCTTACAACCAAAATATCCATAGTCATACAACCAATTTTGTTAAAAAAATGAATAAGATTAAACTTCAAACTAAAACTACAATTGCATCCTACGAGCCTTCATATTTTGAAATCGATCAATGATATCTTCATCGGGAACTTGAAGGAACCCTAACTAATTTGTTTTGGATTTACTTGACTTGGGTATATCATTTGTCATTTCCTAATTGTATTCATAAAATTAATTGTTAAAAATTCAATTTCGAATTTCAATAAGTAAATCCTAACTAATTAATCAACAATGTTCAAATTCAACCATTTACATCTAAATATTCAATTAAATTAAGAATCTAACAATATATAAACTTAGAAAAGTTGAAAAATATGAAATTAAAACACTTTTTAATTAGGAAATGAGTTCGAAATATGAAATTATGAACTCTGGGAATGAAATTAAGAAACTTACAAGCTTCGAATGAGTTCGACATTCGAATTCTGGCAAAATGGGTCTGTGGATACTGGGTCACGATTCGCGAAGCCGAACTGCCGAAGAAGGCGAATTGGGCCACCAGCGTCTGGCTCACGCAGCGTTGCAGTGACGGCGGTCGGCGCCCCTCACCGGTTTCGCCGGAAGTATCTCGGTAAGTCGGTAGTCGCCGTCGGCCGTTGGTTTATGTGTGAGAGAGGAGAGAGAAGATAGAGGAGAGAGAGAAGAGAGAGGAGTTTCAGCGAGAAAAATGAAAGTTGAAACGCGAAGCGTGCTGCGCGAATTTTTTTTATTTTTCTTTTTATTTTTTTTAACTGAATTTTTTTTTTGAATTTGGGGTACAGCTGTACCCCATGTCCCCTCCTAGGTCCGCCACTGGTTCAAATGACATTAAAATATTTAATATAGTAAGTCAATGCTTGATATATTGAAGCCCTTAACTATATATATACACGGGAAGAAAAAAGTCTCTCCCCTAGGGCGAATTAGGGTTTTGAGTGCGACAGTCTTGTTTTGGCGAGAGTTGGTCTCTTCTGGGGAGTATTGGGTCCCTAGGGTGGGATCTTGCACAGAATTTCTTTCTCCATGGATGATGATTTGTTAGATAGGTGCTCAGCACTAAAAATCACAGAGGATGAAGAAGCAGTAGTATCATTGGATGACGCTAAGGGCGATGACGTGAACCCTAATATGGAATTATCGGTGATATGCAAGGTTATGACTATGAGGCCGTATAATTTTGAAGCCTTCAAAAAAACGATGAACCTTATCTGGGTGATTTCGAAAGATGCTCTCTTTCGCCCAATTGAGAATGGACTGGTTATAGTGCAATTCGCATCTGTTCGGGATAGGATGAAAGTGCTTGCTGGACGACCATGGACTTTTGATCAGAACTTAATTGTGATGGACGAAATTGAGGGAGGACTGCAACCCTCCGAGATAGTGCTTGAATGGTGCCCCTTTTGGGTTAGGTTTTATAACCTCCCCCTTGATTCTAGATCTGAAAGTCATGTGCGTACGATAGGGAATAATTTAGGCACTGTTATTGAGGTGGACTCGGATGGTATACTATGGGATAAATCTGCGAGGGTCCGAATAATGGTGAATATCACAAAACCGCTGCGACGGGTTATTAAAATCCGTAACCGTACCGGGAGGATTGTGATGGTTGAAGTTAAGTACGAGCGGTTACCAATCTTCTGCTTTGTGTGTGGCCGACTTGGCCATATGGAGATGGACTGTCTTCATGTGGATGAGGAAGAGCGTGGATCGGAGAAACAGTGGGGAGCGTGGCTCAAAGCTTCTCCGCGGAAAGGGGAACTGAAGAAGAAGGAGGAGGCTAAAAAATTTCTCTCATGTTCAAAGAGACTGACCTTCGCTGGCTCATATCATGGGGCTGAGATAATAGGTAGTCCGCGGGTGGAAGGGGGTCGAATGGCTCCAAGGGATACAGGTAGGGTGAATGAGCGGGGTGGCGATCCGATTGAAATGGGAAGGAAGCTACAAGAGGGTGAAGAGATAGGGGCTACGAAAGGTGGTAGGAGTGAGCAATCCACACCTCATAAAAACAATGGGCATGTGGAGATGACAAGTGCAGGTGAGTCTGGGGCTGGAGGAGGGGAAATAATGGCTGCGAGGCCTAGTGGTTTTGACCTGAATACTACATCTATATCTACACCATTGCACACCTTACCAAAACAGCTGCATGGTATGGAGTCTAGGCCGGAACCAGTGAGTACCATAGGAAATATGCCAAATGATGGTGCAGGGGAAGCTAGCAACGTGAGGTCTTCACCCTCGAGCGAAGGAATTAGGGATGTAACCTCTATTATGGGAGTGCAAGCACACCCTTACTCTGAGAAGATGCAACCAGAGGCCCCCCTTTCCCTCACTTTCTCTATGGGCACTCATGCAATTAAAGGAAAAAAAACCCGACTCAAGAAGAAATCTGTTATTTTAAAAAGCTCACCTCAAAGGGAGCCATATGATGCTATGATGCAGGAGGCTGACCCAGGTGGGAATCCCAGGCAACTAATTGTGGAGGACAACAATACGATGCTTCGAGAGGATATCGGGGATAAACGAAAAGCGTGGAATAGTTTGAGCATGGATAATGAGCGAGAGGTGGAGGGGAATAGTAAACGTGCAAAGGGTGATGAATACCACGGTCGGGTAACGACCCAAGTAGCGGAGGTTGGCTCAAACCAACCCCGCGAACAGCAATGATAGGCCTTACGTGGAATTGCCGGGGGTTGGGGAGCCCCCGGGCGGAGAATGCTCTCAAAGGTATTGTCCGTATTGAAAGGCCCCACTTTGTTTTCCTCTCGGAAACAAAGTTGAAAGGTAGAGAATGGGAAGGGATCAAACGGAAACTGCAGTTCGCGAACTTTATGTGTGTGGATTGTGTGGGAGATGGTCGTGCGCGGAGGGGTGGCTTGGCTATGTTTTGGTGTGAAGACATGGATCTGACTCTCCTCTCTCAGTCTTTGCACCATATGGACTTTAGAGTTGACAACAGGAATGAAGGGAGCTGGCGGCTTACGGGGGTATACGGGTATCCGGAGGAAGAAAATAAATGGCAGACATGGGAGCTTCTTAAAAATCTTCACGGGGAATCTTCACTTCCGTGGTTATGCTTCGGGGATTTTAATTGTATTGCATCACAGGAGGAAAAGCAGGGGGGACCGCCAAAACATCAAACTGAAATTGACGGCTTCAGGGAGGCAATGGATGGTTGTAATCTGAAAGCATTATGGTTCGAAGGCCATCCCTTTACGTGGAGCAACAACCGACAAGGTGATGCTAACACGCAAGAAAGGCTTGATAGGGTGCTGATGAATGAAGAGTGGCATGCTGCCTTTCCGTGTTCCAAATCGGAACACCTCCCGAAGCGAAAATCAGATCATCTCCCCGTGAAAATTATAATACAACAGCAAGTTTATGGCTCACGGAGAAAGCAGCGAAGAAAGGGGTTCAAGTTTGAAAAAGAATGGCTTCGTGACGAGGCTTGCGTTACAGTAGTAAAGGAGGCATGGCATTTTATACCTAATAACAGTGTCCGAGGGAAAATTGCGATGTGTGCGAGTAAGCTTCGAGGGTGGAGTGCGACACGGTCAGTGGATTTCAAGCGTGAAGTAGAGATTCGAAGGGACCGAATGAGAGAACTTACGAGCTGTGTGCCTACGCCAACAACTCTCTCGGAAATTCGGTTAGTAGATAAGGAGATAGACGAACTGGAAAATAGGGAAGAGGTATATTGGGCTCAGCGTAGCCGGCAAGATTGGCTTCGTGAGGGTGATAAAAATACAGCCTTTTTCCATAGAAAGGCTAATCAGCGTCGTCGCCGTAATACTATAAAAGGGGTTCGAGATGGTGGTGGAGTCTGGAGGGGAAAAGAGGAGGAGGCGGAAGCTGTATTTGTGGACTATTTCCAAAACTTGTTTACTTCTAGGGGTGAGAATGAAGAAGTGCATCAAGTGCTGAATACAGTACAACCGAAGGTTACGGAGGCAATGAATGATCAACTTTGCACCCCTTACACGCGAGATGAAGTGATTGCGGCCCTCAAACAAATGCACCCAACAAAAGCACCTGGCCCTGACGGTATGCCTGCCCTCTTCTATAAAAAATTCTGGCATTTTGTTGGTGAGGATGTGTTAACTTTTGTAATGGATATCTTAAATAATGATGCGCCCATTGAATCCATAAATAACACTCACATTGTTTTAATCCCGAAAAAGAAAGTGTGTGAGGATACGAAAGACTACAGACCTATAAGCTTATGTAATGTGTTGTATAAGATTGTGTCGAAAACAATTTCTAATAGGCTTAAAAAGGTGCTCCCTGATGTTATTAGTGAGTGTCAGAGTGCGTTTGTTCCCGGGCGACTTATTACTGATAACATCTTAGTTGCTTATGAGCTATTTCATTACTTGAGAAAGAAGAAGAAGGGTGTTAAGGGTTTTATGGCGATGAAGTTGGATATGAGCAAGGCATATGATAGAGTTGAATGGAAGTTTGTGATCGCAATGATGAAGAAATTGGGTTTTGATGACAGACTTTGTAATCTGATTTTTAAATGCATTTCATCTGTTACGTACTCTGTGCTCTATAATGGTTTTCCTTCTCGAAGTTTCATACCTACGTGTGGACTACGGCAAGGAGACCCCATCTCTCCTATTTTATTCTTGATATGTGCGGAAGGTTTCTCCTCTCTGTTGCAAAATGCTGAATCTAAGAATAATATACATGGATTAAAAATTGGTCGGCATGTCCCCCCCATATCTCACTTGTCCTTCGCCGATGATACTCTTTTGTTTACTCGTGCTTCAGAAGCTGAGGCCGAGGCTATCATGGATATCCTCACGGTGTATGAACTGGCTTCGGGTTAAAAAATCAACTTGGAAAAGTCGGAGGTCTCTTTCAGCAAGAATGTTAGTACTGAGTCGCAGAATATTCTTCTTTCGAAGTTGAACTTTCAAGCAGTTGAAGAGCACGCAAAATATCTCGGGCTTCCCACCTTTGTTGGAAGATCCAAGAAGATTGTATTCCAAGTGATACAAGACCGAATGTGGAAGAAAATTTCTGGGTGGAAAGAAAGGTTTTTGTCTAAGGCAGGGAGAGAAGTGATGCTGAAGTCCGTGATCCAAGCGCTTCCATCTTATGCTATGCAGTGTTTTAAAATTCCTGAGGGAGTGGTGAGTAACTTAATCTCCATCTGTAGAAATTTCTGGTGGGGACAACAAGGGAGTGAAAGGAAAATGGCTCTAGTTAGCTGGGACAAATTATGTCTCCCGAAATCGAAAGGAGGAATTGGCTTTCGGAATCTGAGCGCATTCAACGATGCCCTTCTAGCTAAACAGTGCTGGAGACTAGCGACAAATCCCGAATCTTTCGCGGCCCGGGTTCTAAAAGGCAAGTACTTCCATCGTACTACATGGTGGAAAGCGAAAATCCCGAATAATTGTAGTTACACTTGGAGATCGATTATGGGGGCTAGGGCATTATTATCTCAGGGCACAAGTTGGATTATAGGGGATGGCCGAAGTGTTAATTTCTGGGAGGATAAATGGATTCCATCTCTTCCAGGGGGGCGCTTATTTTCGAATCCTCCTGATGAGTGGGGTACTGAGAGTGTACAGATGTGGAGAAACGAAGGGTGACCTGGGTGGAAACTTGATGAGTTGGGGCAGTTCCTCTCACATGAAGAAGTAGAGGCTATTTCGAGAGTGCAATGCAGCGAGTATGAATGTCCCGATGTGCTCGCCTGGAACCATACAAGTAATGGCGAATTTAGTGTGCGAAGTGCCTACCATTTGGAGATGGAAAGGCGTCATGGCAATGTAGAGAGCTCCAATGGTGATCCGCTAAAGCAAGTGTGGAAGCAGATTTGGGGGGCGAGAGTCCCGCAGAAAGTCAAGCACCTAGTGTGGAGATCGGTGATCAATGGTTTGCCGACGAGAGGGAAGTTGATTGATAGAGGTATGCGTATTGAACCGCGATGTCCCAGGTGCGGAGAGGATAAGGAAGACGTGGAACACGTGATGCTAAAATGCCCGGAAAGTAGGTTGGTGTGGCGTATTTCCCCGTTTCGACTGGATTCGATCCATATGAAGGGTCTTTTTGCGGAGTGGTGCGGTAGGATGATATCGCAATGTAGGGAACCTCGGGCTTGGGCTCTCCAAATGATGATCTTATGGCAGCTCTGGAATGCGCGAAATTTGTGGGTCTTTGAAGGGCGAAAAATGGAGCCACATGAGATATGTGCGATAGCTCTAAGGATGCTAGAGGAGTTTGAAGGTGCAAGCCTGCAAGATGAAATGCAAACTCAGCAAAAGGAGGTGGTTAAACAACAGTGGCAAAAGCCTTGTGTGGCCCCCGCTAAGCTAAATGTTGATGCGGCGGTGAAAGAGGGGTGTTGTGGATTGGGGATAGTGGTGAGAGATGGGGTTGGGGATGTGCTGATGTCAGCAGGGGATCAGTTAGCAGGGGAGTGGTCTCCTCCCATGGCTGAAGCTCGGGCTATTCTTTTTGGCCTTCGCCTTGCGTTTGAAGCTGGGTTTCGAAACATTGAAGTGGAGTCTGATTGTCTACAAGTGATAAATCTATTGAATGGGATGCGAGCCAGAAGTTCTACTCAAACAATTGTGGATGATGTTTTATTTCTCAGAAATTCTTTTAATATTTGTTCTTTCTCTCATGTTATGCGTGTGTGTAATAAGGTGGCCCATTCCATGGCTCAAATCTCTCTCACTCTGTCTGAGATGCGAGTATGGATGGAGGATCACCCTCTTGAACTGTTACCACTTGTTCTAGCGGACAAGGTTTTATCTGAGTAATTGAATGGCTCGTTTTCCTGTCAAAAAAAAGATATATTGAAGCCCTTACTATGGGACAAGTATGGGTAATTGATGACACAAAATCTTGGCATAAACTGGGAGAAGCAAGTAAACAAAAGTATATTATTACATTATTCGTGGCTTCGTCCACAAATTATTGTCCTTATTAATATGTTGCATCAAAACCTATTATAAACCTGTCAGTGAGTTGCTAAATACAGGGCGGATTTTTTTTAACTGTCAGAATATTATGAACAATTAGTTCTTTCTAAATACATCTTATTATGTACTTCTATGTTAGAGCAAATGGTCATGGTTTGGTCTAGTGGTACCACTTATTTCTTTTCATGCTCAACTACTTTCTTCATGGCAACAATCCTCTCCTAATTGGCTAATTACTATTCTAAAGTTGGAACTCACGCTCAAACTTTTTTTTTATAACTTTTAGTGATATATGGTATAATAATAACGTACTAAAAATAAAGCAATTATTGTTGGAATAAAAGATTCGCAAAGGCAGACATTAAGCTTTCAAAACTGTGCCGTGATAGGAGATCACTGACTTGAAAGCAATTACGGCCCGACACTGGTGGTTATCGAACGTGGCCGGAATGCTCCCCAAGGTTAACACAGTAGCTAAGAATGCCACCACTAGCAAACTGAGTTTGGAGATTAACACGAAAAACCCAGGAAGAGAGAAGAGAAGAGGAGAGATTGTAATTGGGCGGATAATTAGGGATTGCCATGAATAATGTAACGGTCAAAACGTTACAGAATTCCAACAGCCACACACGCATAGCTCCCGGGTCCAAAACTTTAGTTAAGTTAAGTTTATTCCCCAAAGCCCAAAGCCCAAAGCCCAAAGCCCATGGCCCTGGCCCGGTCCGGGCGGGCGGCGCGCGCGTGTGATAGCAAGCCCAAACCAACCATATCATCCAACCACAAAAGCATCTCTAGAACCAACTCAATAGATGGAAGGAGGGAGGAAATATATAAACATGATGAAATTCCCTCCCACAAGCAATGTGGGACAAACAAGAAAATGAGCCAAGGCTTTTCCAAGCCTTTACTCCAACAATTATCTTGATTGGAAAAGTTATTACAAACTTGGTTTAAGGGAAAATCTTTCTGGACATTCAGTAAGATCATATCTAGGTCTATTGGTCTAAAAACTTACTACAAAATCTTTGTGGGTAAAAATTTGTCAAAAAGGTAGCTTTTTCTTACAAAAATATATGACATCCATAGGACTAGCTATGTAGAAACTCTTCTCACCTTCAACTTATTTCTGAAGTACTCCCAAATTTTTACTTTAAGTACTTTTAAATGCAAAAACCCCACCAACTTGAAAACCCTAGCCTCCCTCTATTCTCTCTCTGCCCAACCCCAAAACCCTAGCCTTTTTCCACCGAAATCCGCCGCAGCAAGCTCGCTGGTGGGCGCAGGTCGCCGGCGAGCCTGCTGCTTGTTCTTTTCATGTTCAAAGGTTAGTCGCGTCGTCGGTTTTCTCCTCGTCGGCGGTTTTTCACTCAAGTGTTTTGTTGTCGTCGGTTTTCTTTCTTTTATCAGGTCAGCCGTCGCCGCGTGCAGACCCATGTCGTCGCCAGTTCGTGTCGTCCACCTCCGCCCTCCCCAGTCGCGTCAGTCAGGTATCCCCTCCCACTGCCTTGTTCCTTTGCTGGCCCCCCTTCCCCCTGCCCTGTTCCTTCGTCGGGCCTCCCCTTCCCCTCCCCTGTTTTAGTTAATCGAGCTTCCCCTTCCCTTTCCCCCCTATGTTCGAGTGGTTCAGTCAAGTCCTAACCTCATCCCCTGTGTCCCCTGTTCGAGCGTTCGATCGACTCCTCCTCCCCATGTTGTTGTTTGGTTTTGTTCGGGCATCCCCTTCCCTTCCCCCCAGTAGTTGGGCTTCTCTTTTCCCTTCCCCCCTAGTTGGTGTTAGTTGGTTCGTCCGCTTTGTTCTGGACATAGTTTGTTGTTGGTTCTGGTTTTTACAAAATATTTGTAAATCGAACATGGGATGGTAGTGTAAGGTTGTCGTTGTTACATATGTAGTTTTCTTGAATTGTTTGTTGAAGGTACGGGTACATCACATGGATGAGAAATGTGAGTACGGTCGAGGCGATGTTCGTTATTACAATTGGACTTTATGTCTTTTCCGGTTTCACAAATCGGAGGTGTGTTCAAGAGCTCACCATGTTTAGCTCTCCTTTTCGCTTGGTAAAGATCTTAATGGTCTTTGCCTTGACAAAATCAAATCTGCAGGCGACACCCCAGTTTCATCTGGTGGATTTCAGCACGTCCCGTTTCTCCTACCTTACGGAGAAACATGAAGTACTCTCAAAAGAGAGTCATAAGTCACCTAGGAATGTGACTCTTCCACAGATCATGAGCCAAGAATCTCACGCGTCAGAAGTTCGTTGGGATTGCTCATGCGGTGAAATGCAAATCTTGCTTGCCTTTGGTTTGTTGTCGAGTTCGTGATCGCCATTTGCTTCTCCTATCACATTCGTCAGCCATTAGGGGTTTGATTCTACCAGCATATTCATCGACTAGCAGCGCCTACTTCCTAGACGACTTTTTATCATCTTTGCTTATTTATGTTTTTTAGGGCATGTAAGAGCTCATAAAGCTCCTTTAGGCTTTCTTATGTTCTTTGTATGGTTGTTTTAGTAATAGGTTGTACTTTGTTTTTTAATCAATGCACGTTTTTTCGATGTAAAAAAAAATTATTTCTAAAGTAGGATGAAGATTTGAACTCACGACATTTAGATTCCCATACACGATTTGACCCTAGCTCCTCAATCTGCATTTATATCCAAGTTTTATGATCTACCAATAGATGAACTCGAAGTTTTTAATATTTATAAACTATTAGGAACTAAACTCCTTAATAAAGCGTTTCCACATAACTCAAACTACCCCATAGGCCCATAGGTCATATGTACCTACTTACTCTATTTCTTTATAAGTGCATCACTTTAACTTTTGCACTATTTACACACCTCACTTTGACCATATTTTTGTTACTAATATATAAAAACAAAAATGATCATATAAAATATTATTGTATTTGTTTTCAATGGATAATTTTTATAGTATCTTTTTAACTTTTAAAATACATAATTCGAAATATTAATGGTCAAAGTTGTACGTTGACAAGCGTAAAACTCAAACTGTTGCACTTATTTAAAAACAGAGGTTAATGTATATTAAACCGTCTCGAAAAATCTTATTTTTTGCTTTGATATCAAATACTCTATGGGCAAAAGGTAGAAAGGAGCTTGACTGTAAGACCCACCAGTCGAGTAACATCATAAACAACATTTATTATTAACAAAAATTATTAAAAGAGACGGTCTAATTTCAATATAAAAGTAAACTTAGTAATAAAATGGATTAAACTAGTCACTGAATGAAATTAACTTAATCACTATTGGCCGAATTCTCTTCTTAATATTGAACTTACCATTGTCTAATTTTAAGATAAAAGTAGACGATTTCTTAAAAGACAAACTCTATTACTTCCTCCGTTTCAAAATAGATGGTACATTGTTGACTAAAACGTTTGTCGAGACACTACTTTGACTACTAATATCTTTAATTATGTATTAGAGTAAAGTATATAAATTTTGATTTTCTGAAAATATACATTAAGACAAATCCAACAACATATTACATTATAACATTTGATTTTACCTAATAGTAAATAATGCATGGTCAAACCTCATTCATGAATAGTGGAAAAGTCAACAATGTAGCATCTATTTTGAAACGGAGGAAGTATTAAAAATCGAAATACCCTCTCCTCAATGTGGTAAGATACTAAGATCTACAATAAATATTGACATATAGCCTCAAAAAGTAAAGAGATTCTTCCCACAAACATCGTTATGCAAAGAAGCACGTCCATTCAATAACATTTACCCGATCACATCAAAACATAAACTATGAGTGTGGAAAAAGATATAGAAATAAAAACAAACGCGTTCCCTCCTAATAATACGGGCGCAAGAATCTCTGTATCTTTCACCAAATTAAGTTCAATCCATAAATTAACCTATTTTTATTCCCCTACATGTCACCAACTAATCAACTCTTTAACTACCAGCTGACTTTTCTATATTATCTTACCTATATTTATACATTTCTCTCTCTCTTTCTCCCGCCTTTTCTCCCTTCATCTTCCTAACTTCATAACAACCTTCTGTTTTCTTCAACCGTTCTCATTTCTCTTAAAAAAAATAGCAAACTCTCCCAATAATTTTTTTTGATGACACACTAAATCAATAACATTTTTGTTTAGGGAGAAAAAGAGTTAAACATACTCATACATACCTTAAGAAACAAAAACAACAAAAAGAATTGAGTATGTATAATTCCGGGAGCATAGAAAGATCTCAATATGCAACCATGTATTCTAATCCCAATCTTCCGAGAACGGGCGACGAAAGCATCGATTATTCGGCTCGAGAGAGTAGTTTTTCGGCGTTCGGAGGTAACTCTTTTATCGATGATAATCCAAGGATGAGTGCTGAGATGTCTCCGATGATGATGTCTCCTTGGAATCAGGTATCTCCATTTACTAAATCTAATTGGTCTCAACAATCTGATAATAATCCGTCGTTCGATTCGGGTCAACAAAGTGCACTAGTGGGTTCTCTTGTACGAGAAGAAGGCCACATTTATTCTTTAGCTACTAAGGGTGACTTATTGTATACTGGGTCCGATAGTAAAAATATTCGAGTTTGGAAGAATCTTAAGGAATTTTCCGGGTTTAAATCCGCTTCTGGATTGGTTAAAGATATTGTTATAGCGGGTGGAAAGATATTCACGGGTCATCAAGACGGTAAGATCCGAGTCTGGAAAGTCTCACCTAAGAACCCTAGTATACATAAACGATCAGGGTCGTTACCAACGTTGAAGGACTTATTTAAAGCATCAATAAAACCAAGCAATTACGTCGAGGTGAAACGACACCGTAGCTCATTATGGATTAAGCATTCAGACGCAATTTCATGCCTTAGCATGAGCGCGGAACAAGGGATATTATACTCATCATCATGGGATCGGACTTTTAAGGTATGGCGAATATCCGATTCGAAATGTCTCGAATCAGTGGCAGCTCATGAGGATGCTGTGAACTCGGTTGTAGCGAGTTCGGAAGGAATGGTTTTCACGGGATCCGCTGAAGGGACAGTAAAAGTATGGAGAAGAGAAATGCAAGGTAAGGTAACAAAACATTTCTTTGTTCAGACACTACTTAAGCAGGAATGTGCTGTTACTGCGCTAGCTGTGGATCCTACAGGGTCCATAGTGTACTGTGGTTCAAGCGATGGAATGGTGAATTTCTGGGAACGAGAGAAAAATCTAGCCCACGGTGGTGTTCTAAGGGGTCATAAGCTAGCAGTCTTATGTCTCTCGGCTCGAGCTCGACTCGTGTTCAGTGGCTCCGCTGATAAGACCATCTGTGTGTGGCGTAGGGAAGGCACGGTGCATACGTGCCTGTCCGTCTTAACCGGCCACAACGGGCCGGTTAAGTGCTTAGCTGTGGAGGATGACAAGGATGCCAAGGGCCACCGGTATATAATATACAGTGGAAGCCTTGATAAGTCTGTTAAGGTATGGAACATTGCAGATCAAGAGGGAGTTTATCCTATGGGTATGGGAATGGGAATGGGAATGGGAATGGGAATGATGCAGCAGCAGCAAGTAATGGATGATTCTACATCGGAATCATTGAGGTCCGATCGTAGCTCACAAGTTTGATTAACACAACATTTGATATTGATATGATTTGATCACCTCGGTATGAAATGAAATGTGTATGAATGAGGGTAAATGGAAAGGGAAATCTGATTATGGAGATAATTGTTATTTTGATTAATTATATTTGATCTAAATGCTTGTTTGACATTTTAAGACATGGTAAGTAAATGTCTTGTTAACCATGTAATTGTAGTTTTTTATTTCTTCACATTGGATTCGGCCGGAGAAACAAATATTTGATTTTACTTCTTGTAATCTTCCTACGTACCTCAAATATTTGAAACAAAATGAAAAAAAGATTGGAGATTTTATTGTTTAATGTTGCCCCATAATTCATCGTTCATGTATAATATATAGATTCGTAATGGCAAGACGTGCATTCAAATAGTACGGTTATGTTTTTGTTTCGAAGAAAGAAGACTTTATGGTGGGTTGACTACTAGTAATTGCTAGGACATGAATAGATTTCTGAACAACACCTAATTCTTTTTTTTCAACATATTTGACTTTTTTGTTATTAGGAAAGATACTTGATTGGAAGACCAACTCCAGCTAGACTACTAGACTGCAGGACATATCAGCTCAAAAACTGGATACAAGGTTAAACAACCCATATTAAATGCCCAACATATTGTTGGAATGACAATGCCCTGGAATTCAGGGTGGTACTCCACTGAGCTACTACATCTCCCTCAAAATATTTGACTTTTAGCCTTCTAATAAATATTTTTCATCATTTATATTTCCAATAATCTATTTGTAAAAACGATCCCGCTAAAGGACGTCCTGGGGCGGTACATAAGAATTAGGTAGAAAAACATTAAATGCATTGTTCTACTTTTTTTTTGGTTAATAACTGAGCAAGCATAAATTAGATAAAAGGTCAATTACAGCAAAGTCTAAGAGGATAAAGTCTCCTGCACCTCAACATACGAGGTGTTTAAAACATTGTTTAGTTCACAAACATAGATTCTTAAACAAGCCGGGGGAGGGTTAGACAAAATACAAATGGTGTTGAAGCCATCTCTTCTCCCTTTTGCTTCCTTTGCCTACGCATCTGCTAGTGCATTCGTGGCTCTGCCTTCATGGATGATGATGACGTCTTGCAATTCTAGGCTCAACACCCTGCATTCATTAGATAAGCTCGAAATGTTAGTAGAAAGGTTACTCATTTTGTTAGTAGCCTTCCAAGCGATCATGCTATCTGTGGCTATAGTCACCTTCCTCCAACCTTTATTCTTTATCCAATTCAAGACCATAAGAATGGCTTTAATCTCCGTTTCCGCAGTATCGCAAGCGAAGGTTTTGGTTTGGATTCCTTCAACCCAAGACCCTAGATCATCTCTACAAACCGCTGCCAGGCAAGCCTCTTTGGTGGAGGGAAGGTAAGAAGAGTCGGTGTTTATTTTTAGATGGGGAGGTTTGGGGGGGGGGGGGTTTCCAAAGAGAAAGGGTGGTAGAAGGGGTGTTAGGAGCTTTACCTACCTTAGTATGGCTCTTAGAGTAGAACCATTCGGTAGCGGCCCAACAGAGATTTTTGATTAGGACATCTGACTTTATATTCTTTTTTTTAAAAACCCAAGAATTCCTTCTAATCCAAATAAACCAGATTGCAAACCCAAAAATGACATTAACCGGTAAATTAGCCAAAGAGGAGATGACACACTCGCTTAGATTTGTTTTAAGCCATTCGTTAAAAGTGGTAGATAAACAGTTCTTTAAATTTAGACCCGCCCATATTTCCGTTGCGCAAACACGAAGGATGTGATTCATGTCCTCTTCCATGTAATGGAAAAAATTGCAGAATTTACTAACATTAGGTATCCTCATATTAATGTTAACATTTGAAGGCATCCTACCCCACCAAATTTGCCAAAACAAGAAACGCATTTTTAGATACCATGGGCACTTCCAAATCCAGTCCCAAGACCCATCTTTTGGAGAGTCGAGGATTGAATCAAGGGCCATTTTTGAGCTGAACAAGCTGTTTTTTGTCCAAAGGCAGTAGGTTTCGTCATTCTTGTTAATGAACTGTGTATTGCGAATTTTTATTAGAGTTTCAGCAGGGATATTAATGGAGCTTATTCTGAGTATATCATTATCCTTGAGGCTGCTAAGTTTAAGGTCTAATTCATGAGGCAAAAGAGGGCCTTGAACGGTGGATCTAAGGTTTTCACCAAGCAACCATTTATCATTCCAAAGATTAATGCTAAAGCACCATTTCCTATCTTCCAAGCTAGGCTATTTTTGTAGAGATCCCAACCCAACCCTATGCTCTTCCAAATATGGGAGCCTCTCTTGAAGCTAGTAGGGTAGTCTTTATTATTCACATACTTTTCATGTATTATTTTAGCAGCCCACATAGTGTCATTATCTAGTTTCCAACAAAGCCTAGCAAGATTAATCATATTAATGTTCTTATTTGACATACAACCTAGTCCGCCCAGACTTTTGGGTTTACAAATGTTTTTCCAAGCAATCCAATTTATTTTCTTTTTGTTGTCTTTCCCATTCCAAAAGAAATTACTACATATTGAATCTAACTTAGCAATGAAGGAAGCAGGGAGGGCTATTGGATGCATGAGGTAACGGGGAATTGATTGTAGGGTGGAATTTATTAAAATCATTTTTCCAGCCTTTGAAAGTGCCCTAGCTTTCCAGGACGACAACTTAGAAGCCATTTTGTCGATAAGGAAAGATAATTTATTCTTTGAAGGTTTCCTATGACATAGTGGAAACCCCAGGTAGGTTCCGAGGTCATTTGTGCTAAGAATATTAAGTTCTTGTTCAAACTCATCTTTAATGTCCATAGGTGTGTTAGGCGAGAAGTAGAGCATGCTCTTGCTTTCATTAATTTTTTGACCCGATAGATGAAAGAAAGAGTGAAGGGTAGCATTCATGGTAGTTAGGGTACTCAAGCTAGCTTCTCCAAAAAGAAGGATATCATCAGCAAACATTAGGTGAGAGATTTCTGTAGCATTTCTCCTAACTCTGAATGGAGCCCACTCCTTATTGTTACAAGCCTCATGAATTTTCCTCGAACGGTACTCAAGACATAAAATGAACAAGTAGGGGGATAAGGGGTCTCCTTGTCTAATTCCCCTAGAGGGCTCAAATTTTTGTGTTCTAGAACCATTAATTTGGATAGCAGTATAAACAGAGGAGACACAACTCATGATAAGTTGTATGGAATCAGATGAGAAATGAAAATAAAGTAGACAATGCTCAATGAAGGACCATTCAAGTCTATCGTAGGCCTTTTCCAAATCAAGTTTAAGTGCAAACAACCCTTTTTTTTCCTTTCTTTTTATTCATTGAGTGTATGATTTCGGACGCAATAATAAAGTTTACCTCCGAACCCCTTCCTGGTATGAAACTGTTCTGGTTGGGGGATATGAGATCGTCAAGAAAGGGTCTGATCCTGTTAACCAAAATTTTTGTAATCATTTTATAGCTAGAATTAACTAATAGGTCTGAAGTGGTTCACTCTAGTAGGATTGTCCATCTTTGGAATTAAAGTAATGATAGTCGAGTTTATACAAGAAGGGACCTTTCGGTCTTTAAAGATTTTTGACACATGAATCATGCAGTCATCTTTTATGGTATCCCAAAAATGGTGGAAGAAGGAAGCATGAAAGCCATCTTCTCCTGGGGCTTTATTTTTCCCAATGGCAAAAATGGCCTCTTTAAGTTCCTCCATAGTAGGGCAAAAACTACAGTCTATTTGTTGAAGGGATACAATTGTAGGAGCAGCAATTTCAGTGTTTGAAGAGAAGAGCGATTTATAATAATTAAGAAATAGGTTGTTTATATCTTCCAAATTTGTAAAAGATTCCCCGACTTCATTTTTAATAAAAATAATCCTATTATGTTTACGTCTGATAACAGTCGAGAGATGGAAGAAATGAGTATTCCGGTCCCCAAGCATTAACCAGTCCGTTCTCGACCTACACTGCCAGTAACTTTCTTCTTGGTCAAGGAGGTGCTGGAGTTTTATGTTCAGTTCATTTTCTAAGTCAAAAAGGAAGGATTGAAGGGATCATTTTCCAAAGCAATTTGAGCACCTTTTAGACGGGCCTGGGTCCATTTTTTTTCTTTTTGGAAGTTGCTAATTGTACCCGCCCACCGAGAAAGGATGTCGGCTAGTTTGGATAACTTAGACTCAAGATTGCAATACATAGAAGCCCAATTATTAATAACAGTAGGGTCGAAAGTGGGCTCAGCATACCAACTGTTAGAGATGGCGAACAGTGCGGGCCAATCCAGCCCATCCAACCCAGCCCACCTCGTGGGCCGTGTGGGCTGGGCTCGCAAAAAGCCCGGTCCAGCCCAGCTCGAACCGTGAAATTGGTGGGTGGGTCGTGGGCTAGATTTCTTGAGCCCAACCCACTAAAGCCCGCTACTAAAACCGCCCAGCCCGGACCACGAAACCGGTCCAGCCCAACCATGAACCAGACCAGCCCAGTCCAAGTTATTATGAACCAAATTGTGTATATTTTAATCAAATTGTATATATTTTAATCAAATTGCATATATTATAATTCAATCATATTTTAAAATAATGAAATTATTCATTAATTTTAATAATTGTATATGTTTTTATTCATTTTAGAGATTTTATAGAACAATGATGAATAATTTTGAAAAAAAAATCTCATGCCGGCGCGCTAGCCCGGTCCAGTCCACTAGACTCACGAACCGCCAAAACCGCTTCCCGAACCGCGAAAACCGGTAACAGACCGGCGTGGGCCAAGATTTTTCAACCCGCAGACCAGCCCACCCAACCCATGAATTTCACGGTCCGGTCCTGGGCCGTTAAATCTTAGCCCAACCCGCTACGGCCCACGGTCCGGCCCGCCCAGCCCGCACCAGTGGCCATCACTACCAACTGTTTTCGGTTTTGAAATATTTTTGAGAAGGGGCAGGTGGTGTTGGGTTAAAACTTAATAAAATAGGATTATGATCCGAAGATAAACGAGTAAGTGTATGGGCTACAACATTGGGGTAAAGTAGGGACCAGTTTGGGCTGGCCCAGCAGCGGTCTAGCCTCTCAAAAATGGGTCGATTTTTCCTCTTATTGAACCAAGTGAATTTGTTGCCCACAAAACCCAAATCCTTAAGATTACATTTGTCCATAGTATCTCTGTAAGCCATCATCTTATATAACTTTGGTTGGTTCCCACCTATTTTCTCATGTTGATGGGTAATCTCATTAAAGTCTCCCAAGACTAACCAAGGTAAGTCAATATTAGAAGATCTAGTAATTAATTTATCCCACAATTCTAGCCTACCTTTGTGTTTTGTATTAGCATAAATTATGGATAGAAAAAAAGATGTTGAAGAGGTTACCTGAATGACTCCATGTAATGCTCGTGGTTCTTTCTCTACGGTAATGAAGGAATGAATTCCTTTGTTCCACAGAATCAAGATACCACCCGAGTACCTAGTTGGCTCGATGGTCACGTAAGAGTTGAAAGGAAGAGATTCCACCACATCTTCCATGTTAGTGTTAGCTACTTTAGTTTCAGTAATCACAATAAACATAGGATCATGGTCCCTAATTAGCTGACAGATATTGCGCCTAAACCCTTGACGAGCCACTCCCCCTAGCATTCCAAAGTAGTATTGACATTCCTGGGTTTAGTGGGGGAAAATTCAGAACCTCGGCCATTATTTCCGGTGGTGTTGAGTGACATGGCGCCACCATCCTCCCCCCTATCGAGCTGTAAAGAATGTCGCTGTTTATCTTCAGCTTTATCCCAGACGTTCTTTCTCCCGTTTTCTTGCAATGACCCCGGCCATGCACACTTTAGAGTTATCTGATTGCATGGATTGGTCAACCGTAGCCATTTGACGTTGTCGGTTCCGCTTCCCGCTTGCACCATAAGCCAATTCTTTGTAATTGATAGGGCTTTTCGTTCTCGTGGAAGAACGGGTGCGGGATCCGCTAAGAACTGGAGTTCCCATGGAATTACTGCGTAATCGAACTCCCTGGCCAGCTGTTTGGTCCAACATGTTATGATGATCTCCATCAATTTTGAGATCTTTCCCACATCTGAGAAGCAAGGGATGTGGGCTGGCACCATTCGGCGCGGTTCTTCGGGGTAGACCATCTGCATAGTAAGGTACATCTGAGGAGTGTTTTCTGGGTGAAGAATGATCTCCCTCAATTCCCAAGGGTGAACTTTGCTCCAGTTGCTCATCATATCCATCCTGAAAAAGAGTGTTCGATTTACCCAGTTCTCCGGGAAGGTCATATGGGGCCTTGTATGAACTTTGACTGAGGTGGCCGGAGATAGTATCACATGAACTGGGAATGGAAATTTTATTGGTGGCATAAGAAATCCTCGAGTGTACGTTATGTCGGATAATAGAGGGGCGAGACCCGGGTCCTTCTCGTCCACCGGAAAAGGTGACGCCATGATTGATACAAAGAGTTTCTTGGTTTAAGAAGAAAAAAGAAGGAGGGAATTTTTTTTCTGAAGGTAGGGAAATTGATTTCTGTGGTGAAGGGCTTTTTAGGGGATTTTGGGGGGAAAGTATATGGAGGTTTACGTGAATCAAGGGAGAGGTACAATGGGGCTTAAAGGAAAGTCCCATCTGATGGGAATATTGGTTCGGCGGCAGCAGGGATATCAGAGGAGTAGGAACAACTGTTGTTTTCTTTTTCAATACACTTAGGGACTCTAAGTCAGATAAAGCAAGGAAGGAATTAGAACCTGCCTCCTGACTTCTTTTTATAGGTTTCCAGCTTTGGCTTGGGGTTTTGAGCCTGGGATTTGCCCGTTGGGCCTTATGCTGCACAATATTCCAACCCCTATCTTCTTGTTGGGTTACGTTTAATGATTTTTGGTTATTTGGAGTGACTTTTTGTGGCGGATTATTTGGTGGTTTTTCAACAAGGCCCACTACTGTGGGTTTTGGTTTGAGAGAGCAAGAAAGGTTATGGCGGTCAACCATGGAGCATTCCTCACAAAATTTAGGCCAATCTTTGAAGATTAACGTTTGTTTGAAATTACCAAGCCAAATGGATTCCTTCTTTGGTAAAGAAACATCAATCATAACTAACATACGCGCGAACCGCATTTTATTTTCTCTTATTGCATTCATATCTGCTTTCACAAAAGACCCCAGACGGTTTCCAATTGCTTTGAGGATTTTTTCAACTTGGAATTCGACTGGAAGTTCCGGTAAATCAACCCAGACCGGAAGGTTAGAGATTTTTGCATAAGAAGCTTGAAAACCTGCCGTCCATTTTTGAGTAGAAATGAACGTACCATTGATGAACCATGGACCCTTTTCTAGGATTTTGTTCGCTTCAGGTAACGAATGGTTTTTTTGATACATAAAATCCCTTTCCAATTGGAATGGTGGAACATGATGCAGGTAAACTCCAAATCTTAGATATCATTTTAATAAAATAGTCCGATGCAAAAGAGTTACCACATGGTTTGGAAATGATTGCATTCGCCCATGGCGAGTAATCACTCATTTTATGCAAAATAATATATAATTCCAATGCAAAGCATTTAACGTTTTTCAATCGAAAAGGGAAAAACATTAAATGCATTGTATTTGAACTATCATTTCATCTTAGGGTGTGTTCTTTGCATTTTAAATTAAGTTTGAAATTGTTATCATTCTATAAAAAAAGTTGATCATATTCAATCAAGGTTAAAAAATAAAGTGAAATCAGGGTTTATATTATTCAATCGGTCCTAATAAGTTCAATTGATTCATACAAGTTTAGGTGAAGAGAACATGTTATTAGTGGAGTGAAAAGAGATGGCTATGTTATTAAAGGTAGGAATGACAAACTTAATGGATCGAAAATAGTGAAAAGATAACATGTCTAAAGTATATAACATCATTTTACGAAGAAATATTGGCAAAAATACAACTGAATTTGTTATGCTAATATAATAAGCTTTATAAATAATCATTAAATATTTATCACATTCGATATTGGTTTAATATGTTTGATGTGTCTTATATGAATCATATATAGCCACATTAATAATTAAAATGCTTAGTTCTAGCGAACAAAACGGTCAAAATCATTATGCTCTCTAAATGTCCATGTTAGTATTATACATTGAAGTGGTTTTGAAGGTCTACTATAAATATATTTGATGTGTTTTGGTCTAGTTTAAGGCGTTGATTGAATATACTTCTGTCAAACCTGTAGTTAGGCCTTTGTACACCATATGTAATCATAACGACGGTAATATATAGTAGCATCAGGTATGCCACCTTCTAACAAAAAGATGAGAGAGTTTACCAATATTGTTGCGCGGCAACTGCAGCAGAACTTTCCTCCAGATACACGGGTCATACGCGCGAACCGCATTTTATTTTCTCTTATTGCATTCATATCTGCTTTCACAAAAGACCCCAGACGGTTTCCAATTGCTTTGAGGATTTTTTCAACTTGGAATTCGACTGGAAGTTCCGGTAAATCAAACCAGACCGGAAGGTTAGAGATTTTTGCATAAGAAGCTTGAAAACCTGCCGTCCATTTTTGAGTAGAAATGAACGTACCATTGATGAACCATGGACCCTTTTCTAGGATTTTGTTCGCTTCAGGTAACGAATGGTTTTTTGATACATAAAATCCCTTTCCAATTGGAATGGTGGAACATGATGCAGGTAAACTCCAAATCTTAGATATCATTTTAATAAAATAGTCCGATGCAAAAGAGTTACCACATGGTTTGGAAATGATTGCATTCGCCCATGGCGAGTAATTACTCATTTTATGCAAAATAATATATAATTCCAATGCAAAGCATTTAACGTTTTTCAATAGAAAAGGGAAAAACATTAAATGCATTGTATTTGAACTATCATTTCATCTTAGGGTGTGTTCTTTGCATTTTAAATTAAGTTTGAAATTTATCATTCTATAAAAAAGTTGATCATATTCAATCAAGGTTAAAAAATAAAGTGAAATCAGGGTTTATATTATTCAAGGTCCTAATAAGTTCAATTGATTCATACAAGTTTAGGTGAAGAGAACATGTTATTAGTGGAGTGAAAAGAGATGGCTATGTTAGTAAAGGTAGGAATGACAAACTTATAGTGAAAAGATAACATGTCTAAAGTATATAACATCATTTTACGAAGAAATATTGGCAAAAATACAACTGAATTTGTTATGCTAATATAATAAGCAATAATATAATATAATATCACATTCGATATTGGTTTAATATGTTTGATGTGTCTTATATAATCATATATAGCCACATTAATAATTAAATTTAGTTCTAGCGAACAAAACGGTAAAATCATTATGCTCTCTAAATGTCCATGTTAGTATTATACATTGAAGTGGTTTTGAAGGTCTACTATAAATATATTTGATGTGTTTTGGTCTAGTTTAAGGCGTTGATTAATATCTTCTGTCAAACCTGTAGTTAGGCCTTTGTACACCATATGTAATCATAACGACGGTAATATATAGTAGCATCAGGTATGCCACCTTCTAACAAAAAGATGAGAGAGTTTACCAATATTGTTGCGCGGCAACTGCAGCAGAACTTTCCTCCAGATACACGGGTCATCTGGGTACCTAGGGATCAGAATATGTTAGCTGATGCACTAGCGGCGTATGGCAAGGCTCTTCACTTGGAGAAGGCAGCAGCAGCACCCTCGAAAGTAAATAGGGAAATTTAGTTAAAAATTGACGTGTTAGTTTGGCAGTTAAAAGTGCAACCAAGTAAACATTATTAAGTCAGCTACATTGCCCAAATTTGTATATGCAGATCTATTCTAAAGCAGACTATTAGATTAGGCCTAATGATCGTGGTCCTTAAAGTAATGTTAGAAATCAAAAGCAAACTATGGTATTTATTTCATGTTAAATTATATAAAGAAATTTTAAGGAGTTACTATCTATTTTTTAAGGGTTGTTTATTCGATCTACCATATGATTATGTATTTAGTTTTTTAATTATTTAATATATATCCTAGAAACAAACTAATTAAATAAAATATATATCCCGTGCATTATGCACACGTCAAAAGCTAGTTCAATATATATAGTGTTTAATTTACAATACAGGTATATGACTAGTAAAAGTCCATTCGATCCTTTACCTATAATGTTACTCTAATATAATTATTAGAGGAAAAGGAGAAGAACGAATAAGGCGAAAAAAGTTACAAAGAAATCAAAGAAAAACTGGTAATTATATGCTTTGTTATTTAAAAATTATAAATCAGCGATCGAAAATCGAAACTTCAAAAAACTTGGACAAAACAACTATCTATTTTTTTTTTCTAGACCAAAAAATCAAATATTTTTGAAGTACCTATCGTTGTGGAATATGTGGAGGAAGTAGAATTGATAGCGCTTTTCGGTCAAAGGAGTAGACAGAACGATGCACTAGCACTTTTCAAGAATGAAATAGCATTTGACGACAATTTTTTGAAGTGGATTCCCTTCGCCAATGATGCAATAGTCAATGTCGCGGTCGCGACTATGCCGGAAATTCGAAATGCTACTAATTTTGTCGTTCTTAGGCCGTCATTGAGGGGTCATTGTTGCTTTGAAGGGACAAAAACCGATTATGAATTTTTTCTCACGAACAATCTACTTAGTTTCGGAACAATTATTATGTCACCAAGTCGAAGTGGAGCTCATGTTGTTGGCTTTGGAATTGTGATTATTTTGGATGTGCATTTCATTATAATAGATGTCACGTTATATATATACTATTGTGATATGATATAATTTTACATAAACATTTGCTCGCCCATCGTAAGATGCCATAGAGGAAGGGGCTAAGAAAATAGTCGTTATAACTTATCAGCATAATTTTTTACGAGGCACTTGTCGAAATAAAAATTGTGATATCTTCAATCTCAAATTCTCACATTTCTCTTGGTTTTATTGTTAGTGGAAAGAATCAATTAGTCTTCACTAATTTTTTCTAATTTCAGATGAAAGAAAGACAAAATTTGGAGCTGATATGAAGATTGAGAAGAAAAACAAAATTATCGGGGTTGAATTGAAACCAAATACTAATAATTTCAAATGTAGAAGTTGCGACAAACGCCACTATAAGAAAATACATCATCAACGACTGTTCAAAGCCGTCACTGAATACAAAAAAAGCCGTCGGTAAAAAAGGGCAACGACGGCTTGACGGACGTTACAGATTTGGTCGCTAATTAAGGAATCAACGACGGTCATGCCGTTGGTGTCCAGTCAACGATCGTTTTTCACTACATCGCCGACTGCTTAATAAGCCGTCGTTGATTTTATCACACCAACGGTGAGTTCACTCATGGTACACCCGGGTGTACCATGAGCATGGTACACCCAGGGGTATTTTTGTAATAAATTAGTACTTCAGGTGCTCATTTGACACCAAATTTGCTCATATGGGTATTTTGCTCATTTACTCATTTGCTCATTGTGCTCATTTTGTAATGAAAGTGTTTGCTCATTTTCTTAAATGAGTAGAAATGTTTGCTCATTTGTTCATTTGTTCATTTTGATCATTTGCTCATTCACTCATTTTGCCCATTTGGAGAAAATAGTCTTGGGTGTACCATGAGCATGGTACACCCAGGTGTACTATAAATATTCTCCACCAACGGTTTAAGGCCGTCGCTAAAACAACGACGGTTACAAGCTGTCGCTGAATTAACGACGACTGAAAACAGTCGTTGAATTAGCGACACGTTCACACCGTCGTAAACTTTTAAAGTCGTTGTTGTATATAAATTCCGTGGCAGCATTACTTTCTTGTACAACGACGGTTTATCCGTCGTTGTTTAATGTTTAGCCGGTCGTTATTATTTTTAATTACATTAAATAGTATTAGAATATTCCAAATTATAATTAAACCTGTACCTGCTGCGTGGCAGAGTCTCAATGATGTCATGCTTGATTAGGTATGAAAAACAATCCTTGACAATTCTTAAAGCTTCAAAAGAACAAATTAAACAAGAACAACAACACTAATTACTAGAAATTACAACAATAACAAGAACAAAACAACAACAACAACACTAATTACTAGAATTTACAACAATAACAAGAACAAAACAACAAATTAATTTGTTCATGCTGGTGGTGGTGTGGAGCAGTGCTCATTTACATAATTTCTGCTCATTCAAATTTGCTCATTTTCTTAAATGAGTATTTGTGCTCATTCAAGTTTGCTCATTTTCTTAAATGAGTAGAAATGCTTGCTCATCTGCTCATTTTACTCATTTGCTCATTTACTCATTTGATCATTTGCTCATTTGCCCATTTTGCTCAATTGGTGAAAATAGCCTTGGGTGTACCATGAGCATGGTACACCCAGATTTACTATAAAGATTCTCATTGTGTTGGCCGATGATGATGTTGCTACTGTTACTTTTGCAGATTTGCATGCATGAGGCCAGTTCATGCTATTCAATGATGAGTGTCGACTCAGCTCCTTATTAGCGAATTTTATTGTAATATTCTTTTGGTTTTTTTTTGGCTCTTAAGGCTTTGATATCTATCAATTTTCAATCTTAATTGCTTTAATTGACTGATTATAATAATCTGTGTTTTCTGAAACCACTACCTAATAACATTGGACTTACATAACAAGATTTATGGCAGATTTAGCCATCATATATCTCTTTAAGTTGAGCCGTCCAAACTCCAAACTTCAAAGTTGATCTTACATGGTTACGCAAATGTGAACTCAATCATCTAAATTAGACAATCCTCTGTTCCTCAATTTCCCTTTTTTCTTGATATTATGTTAGATCTTGAATAAATCGTCTTGAATAAATCGCTTCTAGTGAAGGAGTATATTGAGAATTTTAAAGATTAACTAGTTAGTGTATAAGAACTGCTTAAGCAATCACAAGGCGCCTATAAATACGTGTCAACTTATCGAGTAGGCTGGGAGGGAAGGTTGATAGCATACACTTACGGCCTCTTTGGTAGTCTAATAAATTGAGGAAATGAGAATGAATTTTAAGTGTAATTTTATTAAGGAAGCATCCTTAAAATTTCCATGGCGAGAGGCAATTTTTTCTCTATGAGCAAGCAATCTCACCCCCAAACTTGTGTTTCTGTCTTCAAGGGGAAGCAATTTTCATTATCACTCATTACTACTTACAATGTGGTATTGGATGAGAATGAAAATTCAAGAAGAAAAGTGGGCACTTTAGGATAAATTAGCATTACCATGGAAATGGACAATGATATTTTTCACAAATTTAAACACAAATTCATTCCCGTTACCACCATTTATGACCAACTACCAAACGGGCCGTAAGCTTTGTTATGAGGTAGTAGATAGAAATCATGGCCTTCATGTAAATGTGATACGTTGTTCTTAGGAAGATCCGGTCATGGGTATTTTATTTATTACTCCTACAAATCAATACTTTATTTATATAGGATTGTGAATCCAAGCCAAATTTTCATTGAAATAAAGAAAAAGTTATGAAAGAAACAAAGTTATAACTCAATAAATAAGCTTATCATCGAAATAAAATTATCTCATATTTTTGTAAAAGTTTGATGGATTTGAAAATATTAATTTATCACGAAATAAAGCTACATTGTCATAAATTTATATATTAACAATAAAAATATCATAATAAATTTACTTGTGAGATTACTAAAACTGTAATACAAAATTATCGCAATTAAATTTGTGAATTAGAGTACTATTATGAATTTGGGTAATATCTAAATTAGGTTCGGTATAGTTAAAAATTAGTTTGAAATAGTTTCACTTTAAATCGGTTTCAGTTCAGTTTTGTTACAATTTCAGTTTGTATCAGTTCAGTTAATTCAGTTCAATATTCAGTTCAGTTCAGTTGATCGATCAACTTTTCAGTTTTTAACAGTTATTTCTAGTTACGGTTTGTTTTAGTTCAGTTTTGGTTTTTCATTTACAGTTTATTTCAGTTTCAGTTCAACATTTTTCAGTTAATGTCAGCTGCAATTACTCTCAGTTCAGTTTAATTCAATTTCAATTTCAGTTGTTTCAGTTCAACCATCAGTTCATTAACCAAACTGACAGCTCTAATCATAAGAGTGTTATTTACCAAATTAGTACCGCTAATTAAGATTAGGGTTGAAAATCGCTTAGGAAAGTTACAATTGATTTTTTTTTTTTTGATCCATATGAGCCACGAAGGCAGTACAAAGTAGGGGAGGGGGGATTAAACCTGTGACCTATCGTTCACAGCACCTCAATCATAACCACTAGGCCAAGACATCCTTGGTTAGGAATGTTACAATTGATTGCTACAAGCCTACAACTAATAGTCCAAAAGTCACAAACAGAAATCAACCGTCAACATATTCTAGTTCTCAATGATAAAATTAATAGATTGTTGCTCTGTTTATGAAAGTATGATTTTTTTTTTTTGATAAATAAGGATTAGTCTCACATAAAATCAAATATAATGCTAAAGTCTAAAGTTATTAGAATTCGAGATATACGCACATAAAAGTTAGGAGATTTTTTTGTTTTCGAGGTGCAACTTTTGAACTTTTTTTTTTTTTCCTTCTGATGATATTTAATATAAATTATCTTCTGATTCAGCGATTATTATTCTATTCAATGATGATATTTTGTGCCTTACAATCAGTTAGAAGTAAATTTTCTTTATTTTTTTTTCGAAGATAAATTTTCTTTCCTTGCTCGAGTATATTGAATTAGGAAATAGAAAAGGAAACCTATTATACAGATTGATTTCTATTATTGTTTACCTATATAGAAGGAAACCGAAGCCTAGTAAGACTAGGATTTTGGCATCTATATAATAGGTTCCATATTCCATAAACTTAAACCTCTACAGTAAACGACTCCATCAATAAATTAAAGAAAGAAACTTGAGACTATATTAATGGAAGACAAGGTGAATAATATACGTCTACCTCCACATCCGCCTATAGGAGAAACACCTTGGCTTGTGTACACGCATGGGAATTCTAGGAAAAAACAGATTCAGACATTCTGTACAGTTTCTCCCTTTACCTCCTTACATCAAAAGCATCCCTGAGTTGCGTGGCAAGTCTATTGAAGGTTCTTGTTATGGCTGGTTAATCCTCAACGATCTTAAGGATCGTAAGATATTCTCTCTGTATAACTCGACGTCTTTCGAAATAATCAATCTTCCTCCATTGCCATTGCCTGATATAGAGGAAAACGTAGAATTGACAAGTTGTACGCTAACATCATCCCCTAGCGCAAATTTGAATTGTGTGCTTTTCTTGTTCTTTGGAAACCAAGTTTTTTCATGTCATCCTACTACTATCAGACATAATGATAATTGGCACACTCAACAACTTCAGCTAGATAGTCCAAGTGTGGACATATTATATATAAATAAGGCTGTTACACTGAATGGGATTATATATTGTTTGGCTAGAGTGCAGGAGCATCATAACGCCAATGATGATGATGATTCCGAAGATGATAGCGATGATGATTCGGAAGAAGATGATGGTGACGATGATAGCGATGATGACTCGGAAGATGATGTCGATGATGATTCCGGTGTCAATGATTCTGATGATGATGCCGAAGTATACATCAGCAGCGTGCAAGATTATGTGGTGAGTATGGAGGTTGTTGATGAGGCTACCAACTCGCTAGCATTAAAGATCATCCCGTGCGAGATGCAGAAGTGGGATTATTCTTATGTTCATGGTAAGGATTACCTGCTTGAATCTTGCGGGACTATATATTGTGTTGGATATCGTATAACCCATTGTGACGATGAAAAAATCACCCAAGTAAAAGTCTGGAAGTTGGATTCTCTACTAAGGGAGTGGATTGAGGTGAAATCTTTGGATGGCCGCGCCTTTTTCCTTGGGAAAGATTGTTGCACATGGTGTTGGGGATCTAACAATTGTCCTACTGAATCAAACGGAGTAAAACAAGTTGAAGCAAATTGTGTCTACTTTATTTCTTGTCCTGATATTCTCTCTTCTTACAGCCTAGATGACAGGAGTTTGACTAAGTCTTTGGTTTTCCCAAAGCCGAGCTTGAACTCCCCTATACACTCACATACTTGGGTGAATCCCATGCCACAACATCGTCCAAGGTTAGTACCTACACGGTTTTTGTAGTTGTTCTTTCAAATTAATTGCTATGAGATCAATTCGCCCAATAATGTTTAGGAACGGCCCTGGCCATGTTGGGATTATTCTCGTCACATCCTTGTATCTAATCAACTTAATTTTGCTTATGCTGTGACAGATTAGAAGTTGTGCAAGATAAAAAACAAGATGAGAAACTGAGTGATGATGCTTCAGACCAAGGGATGGTCATCGATGATGAATTAGTTCACATGGCTCTTTTAGAAGAGAATGAAAGCCCGTTCAGTAAGCTTCCTTATGACATGATACATGTAATCTCACAACATATGCATTTGTTTGATTATGTGACTTCCGAGCAAGTTGTAAGACATTTCGAGCAGCATTCCTTGTATCCTCAATGCAGACCCATGAACATGCTGCCTTTATTCATCTTCCGTAAGAATGAAGATGGATTATGTCAAGTAATGGACCCATCTCGAGGTGGTTCACACTACTACGACCTCCTCCGATTATATACAGATCCTTTTATTGTTCATTTCTCCAAAGATGGGTGGCTAATTACATCGACTTTTCTCCAACGACATACCAACTTCTACAACTTATTCACAAGAGTGAGGGGGGATTTCCCGCCAAGTCCTGTCTCACTTTTTGTTGATATTAGAAGTATTGGATTCTCAACATGCCCGACTTCTCCGGACTCTGTGATTGTAGCTTTTGGATACGATGTTATGGATAATATAAAAATATATTATATGCAATATGGATATGATTCATGGATTGAATGCGAGTTTCCCAATATAGACAATAAATTTATAGTTGGAACAAGTAGTGTTGTCTATTTTAAGGGTGCGTTTCATGTTCTTGATACGATCGGATATCTGGGAGCATTTGAAGTGGTAAATGGAAAAGGAAATTGGCGAGTTTATAGTAGACCACCTATTAAGACAACATTGCATTCATATTACTTAGTTGAGTGTAATGGAGAACTTGTGGGTGTATTTATTGGATATATGGGAAGATGGGTTGAAGTTTTCAAGTTTAATTTTTCCAAAGAAAAATGGGTCAAGGTGAAAAGTCTTGGTAACTACAGCTTGTTCCTTAGCCAACAGTCATCATGTTTTTCAACAGAGACTACAAAGGTTGGGATGAGAAATAGGATTTATTTGTCAATGGTTAAAGGGAATAGTATAGTTTTCTACTCACTCGACACCCAGAAGTTTCATATAACTGGAGCTGAAGATGGCTTTGAAGACTTAAGTGATATGGCGGCGCCATTACATTGTTTTTGGCTTTAGATTAAAAACAATGAATCTTTTTCATTTGAGTTATTAATCCTATTTGCTTCAACATTGTAATAATTAGAACATATAATATTTTTTTTTTACTATGAATTGCATTGGTTATAATTCGATGAAGATCATGAGAAATGTTCAGCCGGTCCATATTTTCTTAATCTTCAAAATTGATGTCACTTCACTGAAGATTTTAGAAGGAACAAAATGTTCAGCACCTTATCAGTTTCAGCTATACCTTATCAGTTTCAGCTACCTTATCAGTTTCAGCTATCTTTCAGGTAGTATTGCCAAACAGACCCATTGGGTCTGTTTGGCAATACTACCTGAAAGATAGCTGAAACTGATAAGGTAGCTGAAACTGATAAGGTATAGCTGAAACTGATAAGGGCTCTGTTTGGGGAGGCATTTTAGGTGCCTAAAATGATAAGTTGCTAAAATTTTTAGGTGCTAAAATGAATTAGGTGTGTTTGGGAAATAACTAAAATAAAATTTCAGTTCCTAAAATAACTGATTTTGATAAGGTAAAAAATATAACGTTTGAAAATCAGGTACCTAAAATCTTGGAATTTAACGTTATTAGAAAATATTACGCTCACAACCAAATTCTTTCTGTTTCTCTCTTGTCTTCTCTACTGTGTTGGCTTTCGATTCTACTGCATCTCTTCTCAATTTCTGCAGCAAGTACATCCAATTTCATTCTTCATCTCCTTGAAATCTCCATATGAATTTACTTGCAATTTTATGCAAATCTTGTTGTTTATTTCTCTGATTTTATTTATTTATTTTGGTTGTATTTTCCCTTTGTAGTTCATGTATTTGATGTAGAGAGGAGACAACATTCAATTGAATGTAAGCTTTGCGTGTTATCTGTTGCTTCTCGCCATGTTTTTTTTTTCTTTTGACAAGTTCTCGCCATGTTATTTGAAGAATTACTTCATTCTATTAATTAAAAAATCATTATGTTATAATTAAATTAAGTGCAATGATGCTAAGATTGGTAAAATCAAATATATGATAGTATATTATGCATAATATGATAGTATAAATTTAGAAAAATATGTTTCATAATTGCTTATGGAGAAGTAGCGAAATATATTTTGTTCGAGTTACGATTTCAAATATTTATATTTTTATCATTATTTAAATACATTGAAATAAATTAGTGTTGAAATATATATAATAAAAGAATTACAAAATCTAAATAATTAATCAACTTATGCGATTAGTTCTGCCAAACAGTTAAACTAATCAGGTACCTTATCAGTTTCAGCACCTATGTAGGTTTAGTTTAGATGAATATAATGATGGATTTCCCAGTGTTTTCAGTGTCCAAGCTTGCATTGGTTGACTTCATATTAAGAAAATTTCTCTTTTATACAAAGTAGGTACTATCTCTGATTCCATTTTTGAAACATTAATGCTGGCTTTAGTGTCAAATTTTTCAGACGGTGTCCGTCACATAGAAAGGTTTGACTTTTGACAAGCTGATGCTTCTTCAATCTTCAAACTAGAGTTATGAATGCTGAACAGGGGGCGGACCAGGGTCCTGGGTGGCACAGACCTACCAAAAAAATCCGTTTTTCTTTTTTCTTACCGTTGGGTGCATTTTATACCATATAAAAATAATACCGGCGCTATAAATTTTTACCAAGTAAATTTGCTCCAGTGGTAATCCACGAGTGTGTCCTTGCGAGCAGTAGTTTGGTTCCCGTGTTCGATCCCTATAGTACCAATTCTGCTTTTTTTCCCTTTTTATTTCTTCTTTGTTTTTGTTTTTTTAATTTGTTTAATTGACTTTCTGCTTGCTTCTTGCTCTTTAACCTGATCCTAACTTAGACTGACTGTTTACACATATTATAGGAAAGATTACGGCATTGAAGCCTAGGTTTCTTAAAAGTTGTCCATGTTTAATTTAAATGTGTTGCAAGATTGGATGATGGTGCTGCCATTCATGATTCATCATACCTTTGTTTCATTTGTTGTTTTTCCAGAATCAGCTGATTACATGCATGCTCGTTTCAGCAGAACTTTCAGTTGTACTAGATGAAATGAAGAATGTTGTTGGTAATAAAATATGAAATTTAACTCGCTTTGATGGTAATCACTGATTACATCAAGTAAAGAATGTAAAGGCACATATGTAGTTGTAGTTCACTTTGATGGCTATAATAGTTAATCTTAGCTATTTAACAGAATTTATAGTGTTCTTAGCTATTTAAGAATGGTGTTCTTTTTTCTGTTACATAACTCTATGTCAGCTATATTGATAAGTTCAGATCAGAAAATTTCAGGTGAACTAAACATAGCCTTAGTTATTGGGAAATGTAAAGAACCATTACAAAAATTGTAGGAGAGAAATGTAGGGTAGGTGGGGAAAGTTTTGGGTGAATTAATAAAAAGGATGGTGGAGTTATATGAGATAGAAAAGTGTAAAAAGTTGATGGGATAGCATGATAAGTATCATACAAGAAAAAAGTAAAAAGGGTATCAATTAAGAAAAATAGAGAGAGTAGTTGTATGATTAATACTCTCTCCGTCCCATAATATAGTGCCTACTCCATTTTTGGTGGGTCGAACTTTAAAATCTTTGACCGAAATATTCTCATTTGTATATATAAAAAAACATATTCATGTGGGATCTTGTTAGATTCGTCTCAATGTGTAGTTTCATAATATCAACTTTTTGTATTTTTTATTAATACGGAATTGAAGATATTAAAGGTCAAAGTTACGTCTTGGAGTCCGTATAAAAAAGAAATAAACACTATATTATGGGACGGAGGGAGTATAAGAATATGAAGTCAAATTTTATGGAGATTTCTACTTGTCACATAAATGACATATTAACACCTACTTCACATTCACGGTACTTGGACCTTTCCATAAAAGTCTACCTTTTTTTAGTTTTCTATACTCAACCAAACAACTTTTTCATGATTCCCAAGAAATAAAATTAACCTTTTCAAAAATAAAATTAACTTGGTTTTAGTACAAGCAATGTTCAACTAAGGGCTCGTTCGTTGTCTTCATTAAAACTATAAACAAAAATATGAAAGCCAAAAAAATTAGTTTCCGGTGTTCTGATGCCAGTCTTCAAAATTAATATGTTTAGTGTAAGTATCACTAATTTTAAGTTTATTACACTGCTTATATCATATTATTTTGATATTCATAAAACCAAAAATTGAAAAGTTGCAGTGATGTCGAATGGGCCCTAAACAATCAATAATTTTATGTCCATACATTTAGACATTTAGTTGGTCATTTTTTGTAAATTCACTCTTTATATTCTTTAAAGCTAATAAGTAGCTAAATAAGATATTGGAGTTTTTCTCCCTGATCATGGAATATTTAATAATGGGTTTTGATGATGTTTTTTTACTCTAATCTAATTGATTGAAAAATCAAGGTTATTGTCTTATGGTTTAGGATACACTCTGGATTAAAATGCTATCTTATCAACTTATAGACTAAATCTACATTAAAATGTTACAATTATGTTAATCTATACTAATATATTAAAAAACGTTGCTAAGAACATATATATGCCACGTGCCACCATCCCTTATTCAATAACATTCTATCCACTTCTTTATCATATAGTAAAAAAAAAAAAAGCATTATTAATGATCCAACCATCACTCCATCATACTATTATTGCTTATTTAATCAAAATTAATGATGATATATGAATGGGAAATTTTTGGAATCTATATAAATATATAATGAATGAGAATGAGTATGTGATGACTTACTTAGCTACTACTAAACTGTAGCACAAAGAAACCCCATAGCATCGCATGGACCTAAATACTAGTTATATTATATATAAGTAAAATATAGTATAGAATTATTATAAAAAATTGATTTTTGTGATCTTGAATCATAAAATAGTTCAAATCCGATCCACTCAAAGCAAAACATTATAACATTTATCAGATCAAGAAAAACTCGAGTTCAAATCTAATAAGATTCAAATAAAAGTGGGTTGAAAATCCAGTCCGCTGTTATTCCTAATCTGGTTCCATCTTTCCTTTCCATTTTTGATTTCTCTTTACTCTAGATTCAAGTTTGGCGTTTTATTTTTTCGGGTAAACATGTTTCATCTTTTATTGTATTTTTTAAATATCACTTTCAGAATTTATTTTGTTGGTGGTAGTGTATAGTTCAGCTCCAGACCTAAACCACGCGTCAACAAAAACTGTTGATAAACAACTATTCCCTCAATCTTTCTACTGATATACTCCCTCCATCCTAAAATATAGTTTCCATTTCTCTTTTTTCACGATAATTTATGCAAGTAGAATATAAGAGGGATAGTAAATATTTTTTGTTTATTTAAATAAATATTGTATGGGAAAAGATGATTTTAGGAGAGAAATTGGAGAATAATTGGTGAAAGAGCATTAATTGTAACATTTTGGTTGAATAAATAAAGAAAAAAACAAAATTCAAAAATCAAATAAATGATGGGACACATTTTTTTTTAGACAAATTACGGAAAAATGTGAAATTAAATATGGAAATGAGAATTATATTGTGGGACACCTAAAGTGAAAATGGGAACTAATATTTTGAAACGGAGAGAGTATGAAAATATTTTACGTTTTGGTGCCAACCAATCAACTATGTCATCTATAAAATTTCAAGATTTTCTATTTTCGTACTTTCTGTTCAAAGTCAATAAATGTTATTGGGCTGAACTAAGTGGATTTTCTGTTCTATGAGTCTAGTGAGGGTGTATCAACAGTTCAAGTTTGGCATTCTTTTGCTTTTCTTTTTCAGGTAAATAAGAGATGTTGAGACATGCTTTCAAGTTTACAGATCATTTCCTACTAAGTTGATTTTTTTTTTTGAACAAGGGGCAACTTTAATTAAGCATTAAATAGTTTGGTATAATCCAAACTTAAAACATCCATACAAAGTTAAGTTATTGTTTGGTTGACATAAAAATATATGAAAAGTGAAAATTTCTATGAAGTAAAATAATGTGGGTTGTTTGGTTGGCAAAAATGTTGGAAGTTGCACTTCTTAAGAAATATTATTACTTCCCACAGATTGGAGGAAGTTACTTACCTTTTTTTTTTTTTTTGAATAGTAAAATGAATTCATTAATAAAAAGTCATACGACATCTACATAAGCAATCTAATCAAACAATTACATAAGTTGAATCAAACAAAAATTTCCTTCATAAAAACTACGATCGTCAAACAAATCTTGCAATGTGGAACATCTCCCGCTTATATCGCTGGAAAATACAGCCTTGTTGGAGAGACAATCTAACGATCCCTTGTAGTCATGAGGATGATTTCCGTCGGATTCATCTGACCGTATTCGAAAAATTGATAACCTTTGTGATCCCGCATAATTCTTCACCAACAAAATAATTTCACGGCAATCCATTAGATCTAGTATCCCGGATTGTAACCTGTAGAAATTCCCCCTCTAAAAGAGGAGAAAAACCTGTCTTTCGAAGGAGGTCGAAAAAACTTGTCTTTCGAAGGAGATCGAAAAACCTTTTCTTACGAAGGAGATCGAAAACCCTGTCTTTCGAGGGAGAAATCGTTATTGGAAACCTAAAAACAAATAAAAAAGCAAAGGTGGGGGCTTTCCAACGGTAAAAACCGATGGAAGCCCCTTTAAAAATCAACAATGGAGGCTAGGGTTTTTGAAAGTAGAGAGGAGAGAGGGGAGAGAGAGAAAAAGGGCTATTTTTCACAGCACCACGTGGTATACATTATAATATTAGGAAGTTACTTACCTAGATGGACCTAAGTAAGTAGAATTTCCCATGAACAACCAAACAACTTTTGTTACTTTCAAGGAATTGAAATTTTAAGGAAAATACAATTTCCTATAAAAGACTACTTCTTAAATTCAAACAAACACCATTGATGTTGTACTTCCTTGAAATTACCTGAACTCAACTTAATTAATTTAATGAAACATAATTTATACAGTTTAGGACTTAAAAGTAAGGCAAGGTATAATAATAGTTCCTTTTTATTTTTTTTGGCTCTAATGAACAATAATTTGGGCATATAGACTATGCTCACAAGACATGATAATAACACAATACAAATCCATCACGAAATAAGATACTTAGTATTGACAATTTTTAACTCGTTTATATGAGTTGGTCAACACAAGTTTAAACACTTTTAAAATGGGTCAATCATATTGCCGTTGAACTCTAGTTGCTAACATCTCGAGTCGAGCTCGAAGCCAATTCAAGTCACTTTGTCAAATTTGTGAGTGACTCATCTCTTTTACACTTATAGTGCAATTTTAAATGAATCATAGGAAGTAGTATGAAGCATTTTATAGACATGATCATAACCTTTGGTATTAATGCTCTTAATAGTTAATACCTTAGATGAGTTACCCTGTTACCAATTACTACACAATCTACACTTCTAATTTTTCTGTACATGTGTAAAACATAGGAAATTACTAGCATCAATAACAAAGCAACTAAGCAAGTTCTATGTTGCTGTGGACTTCAGCTTATTTGCTTGAAGAACAGAAACTATGCTCTCAAGCCTACTTATCCTAGCACCAAGTGCAGAACCTCGCACTTCAAAAGCATCACAAACACCATTATCTTCGTCATCACTCATTACAATCACAAGATCGTCATGTGAACAACTCATTTGTTTTGGTTTAACATCTTCCTCTTCACCTTGTTCATCTCGAACTATTGTCCCACTTAATGTTTCATTACCTTCATCCCGAGTATAAGTTTCGTCACCCATGTTTCTATAGCTTTCATTCACCTCTTTCTCTTTCTCCATGGCACTGCATTCAAAATGCTTCAGTAGACTATGAGATGGTGTGTGCTGGCAAGATGGCAAATTTTCGATTAGCATATTGTCATTACCACTCTCAACAAATTCTACACCCATAACCTCTGTTTCGGTGTTGAAACAGTTAACGTCCTCATTACATACTGGAGATGAATAAGGAGGAATAAATTCATTTTGAGGATGAGTTTCCTCTAAACACTTGATTTTCTTGTCCATGTTCATATTACTCCAATTTACCCTTTTTTCCTCCTCTTCCTCCATAACATTGTGCTCGCATTTGTCTTCGCAGCCAGAGTTTTCTTTCGACATTACACTGCTCCAATTCACCCTTATTTCCTGTTCCTCCATAACCTTAGATGAGCAAGAAGGAATTTTCTTGCCACTCCCTTCACAATGATGGTCATAAGAATGGAAAAACCATGATGTTCTCCACCACTCGAAGTACTCAATTGTAACATCACCCTCAGATAACCTTGGAGGTAGATAGAATTTCAAACCATCAAGCGGCTTTTCATAGCTATTCCAAGCAAGTTCGGAATCAACAATCGAACTAGATAACGAAAAGGGAATATCTTGATCTAATGCAAATTGCATTGCTACTCTATGTGGAAAGTAATGCTCCATACAATCAATACCTACCAAATCACAAGTCCTCAAGCACATTGCAAATGACAAAAATTCCTCATCTACTTCAGAATTCACTAGCACCCACATCCCCTGATCACAATAAAACTTGGGAAATTTCCAGTTCTCCAAAGGTAACACATAAGGCCTCCATAAGAAGTCATCCCCAAGAGACTCGAGTTCCAGCTTCGACATCCTAGATTTCGATGTCTTTCTCTCGTGCCAACGAGCCATTCTAGGCTCACCATGGCCCAAGGAAATGGGTCTTGGACATAATGTTGGAAACCTTTCCCAAGCCCAAACCTGAACTAACTGTAAATTTGACCAAAGAACAAGATTTGAACCATCATCATATTCACCTTCACACTTGCAACTAACAATTTTTTCTTTAAGCAATCTCAAATCTCTATAAATTGAAGCTAAAATAGCAGGGGCAAGCGCGATCCGAGTACCTCTAGTAAGACTAATAGCAAGAGAGAAAACACTAGTGGATATCATAGTGTATGAATTTGTTGTAAAGACATACCTTGATAACCATAGAACAATTAGTCCCACATGCTCCATTTCACCACCTATTCCTCTAAAGTAGTCCATCCATTTGCTACATTTCTTGTTAGTTGTTCTACAAATATGAATCAATTTTTTCTGGATTTCTCCACCTTCTGTTAGTCTGAATTGACTTCGGGTCGAAGTACCCATAACAGGAAACCCACCCAAAATCATGACATCTTCTAAAGTGATGGTGGATTCACCCCAAAAGAAGAAAAAAGTGTTTGTTTCAGGGCACCAATTTTCAGCTAATTTTATGATGAACTCTTTTTGTGTCACAATATTGTAAGTAGAAGCTCTAATTGCATCAAAGATTCCTACTTTCTTCCAATTTTTTTGGTGGGTTTGCTGTAAATTATCAACCCATGTTTTCCATGATTTGGGTGGTTTGAATCTGCCATGAAAAATAATCCTCTTTTCAATGAGATTTATGTTGGGATTTATGTGAAAATTGGGAGAAGGTAGTTCAGGAAGAGGTTGATTTCTGGGATTTGAAATGGGTTTCAAGAAATGAGCTTTTCTTAATGATGGTAGACTACCTTTATTTGGTGGGATCATCAGCTCATCTCTTTCCTCAATCAGGTTACTTCCTTCCATATTTTGGTGAGAAAACTGAAAACCAGTTGAATCACACAATTATTGTATCATCAATTTTTTTTTACTTCTTTAAATATTTTTTTTGGGTGCAAAGATTCTGAAAATAACTTGATAGTGCTCTCGCAGACTCGCACCTGAACCTGAAACTAAAACTGGAACTAAAGTACTGAACAGACCACATAAGCTCATATTATTAATTTATTACCTTTTGCCAATTTGGTGTTACCTTTCGCTCTCAAAAAAAAAATAAAAAAAGTGTCTAGGACCTACAATCAAGTTCACTCAACTATCTCTACCTAGGTCGTGTTCTTTTGAATTATTTTGACTCGACTAAACTGAACTTATTTTATTTTTGCTGAATTAAACTTATTTTTACTTATTTTTGCTAAATAATAATAATAAATAATAATTATTATTATAATAATAAATAATAAATAAGTATTAAATACTCCATCAGGAAAATCAAGTTGTGTGGGGCATGGTATGAGTAAAGTAGGAGAGAGAAAGGGGTTAAGATAAATAAACAAATAAAAAGAGGTTAAAGTAGGAGAGAGAAAGGGAGTAAAATTGAATTAATAATGTAATGGTGGACCATATGATAGTGACATGAGAGGGTAAATAGGGAAATTTGTTTTGCCAAATAAGGAATAAAGCAAAATTGGGAAGATCTTTTGGAAACACCCTTAAACGGAAAGAGGAAAGATCTTTAGGACACGGAGGGAGTAGTAAATAGTAAATAGTAAATAGTCCATCAGCAGTGGTTGTCTGAATGTTCTCTTGAAGTCCAAGAATCTACAAATATTCATATACAAAATGATTAGTAAACACACAGACACACAAGACACAACCAACAAACAAGAACAGAAAAAACAGGCTAAATTCAGATCAAAGTTGCGCTATTTCAAATTCCGAGAAGCTGAAATTTAATACCCAGAACTTGAATTTCAATACCTGAAAGTAACATTGTTCCAGAGATAGAAATCAGAAAAGTAAAAATAAAGCTAACAAGTATTGAAATTCCATTTGGACATACTTTTGAGTGGCGCCCTTGTAACAGGCCAAGAAGGCTTTGGTAGGATTTTTTAGAGGATAAAAAAAGAAATTAAAAAGACTTACATTTTTATATTTTTCATGTACATAAATAACTAAATAAAACAGCATTTAAATAAACATGTAAAACACTACTAATTACATATCCATTACTTAACTCACTACTTTTATCCTACTAAATTAACCATTATATAGACCACTATTTGTTAGCCCACTAACTAATTATTAGCAACTAGTCCTAATTATTAAGAAAACTATTTGACTAGTATTGGAGCACAATCCAATACAACCCCTTGCTCCAAAATTTCTAAGAGTCAACATTAAACATTGTGTCACAATCTTGCTTGTTCGTAATTCTTCTCGTATGAAGCATGATCGACTTTCGATTTTTTCTTAACCTTCATGCTGGAGCATTTCTCTGCGTTAACATGGAAACACTTCTCTTCATAATGTAATGCACTTCATTACCATCTTCAAATTTGTTGATGCACTTCTCAACCTTCAATGAATGAATGGAGCACACTAGGGGAAAAAAAAGGAAGGGCTGCGCAGGAAAGGCTGCGCTTTTTCTATAAGCGCAGCCCTACTAAGTGAAGGGCTGCGCTTTTTAAAAAAGCGCAGCTCTTCTGTTATATAGGGTTGCGCTTTATTAAAAAAATTTGAAATAAAAAATTCGCGGGCTTCAAATATTAAACGGGCTTCAAATATATTATCCCTCTCTCTCCTCTCTCACGTCCCTCCTCCATTTTCCTCCTTCTCTCTCCTGTCCTTCCTCCTTTTCCTCCTTCTCTCTCATCCTCTCTTCTCTCTCAAAAACTCCCAGAAATGCGACAAAAAGCCTGAAATGATTTGCACTAATCATGCCGACGGAGTCCGATTGCCTATTGTGATACGTTTTCGGAAGCGGAATGGGCCAACGAGCGAGTCAAACTCACAGCTATGCTGTGATGTATAGGCTTTTTAAGCCATCTGAGTTCGTTTAAGGCTCCAAATAGGCATTTTAAGTATTTTCGAATTTTTTATTTCCTTAATTATGTATTAGGGTTTTGTTTTACGTATTTAGACATTATTAGGTCAATGTTTGGAGGCAGTTTTTGATTAATGTTCTTGTATTTTCAGATCTATAATTTCTTGATCTTTGTTTTGATTAATGTTCTTGTATTTTCAGATCTATAATTTCTTCTCTTCTGTATATTAGCTTTTGTTCCTTTTCGTTTCGTTCTTTTTTTTTGTTTTGGGTTTAGTTGCATTGTAGATCTATAATTTCTTCTCTTCTGTATATTGGGTTTAGTTGCATTGTAGATCTATAATTTCTTCTCTTCTGGATTTGGATGGTTTACTTTAAAGTTTAATGCAGATGTTAAAATTCAGAAAATGTGAGATTAATATATGAGTAAAAAAATGTCAAAAAAATTTTTTTTTTTGGTAGGAAGGGCTGCGCTTTTTAGGTAAAAGTGTAGCCCTTCTAAGCTTGAAGGGCTGCGCTTTTACCTAAAAAGTGCAGTCCTTCCTTGTGAAGGGATGCGCTTGTGTAGCGTAGCCCTACTTAAAAAGTGAAGGGCTGCTATTGAAAGGGATGTTGTCAAAAAACGCAGCCCTACAGGCCTTTTTCAGCGCAGACCTTCTTCATTTTTCCACTAGTGGCACTTCTCTCCATAAACTCTCTTCGACATAGTCTTGCAAATTTGACCACTTCCACTACTAAAATTCCGAAAACCGTGTCTGCATTGACTACGGACTTCCACCACTATCAGAATGTCAATTATCTGATTTTTTTTGTGAAGGTTGCCACATCACCCTAACCAAAAATAATTTCATAGGCTAAAGGGAACCCATCCACACATCTAAGTAAAACCATTACTTGCCATGGTTAAACACATAAAACACTTTTTTTTTTTTAAATATATTTTTTTAACACTCTTTCTTTCCCCTTTTTTTCTTCTTCTTTTTCTTTATCATTTCTATTTTTTTGTTGGATCTAACCTGATGCTCTTGATACCATGTAGGACTTTTTAGAAGATAAAAAAGAGAAATTAAAAAGACTATATTTTTATATTTTTCATGTACATAAATAACTAAACAAAACAGCATTTAAATAAGCATGTAAAACACTACTAATAACATGCCCACTACTAAATAAGCAAAACAGGAGGAAAAGAAAATGGAATGAACTTATATTGATTGCTCTCTACCTTAACAATAGTAGATTACAAGGCTTTTTATAAGGTAGTACTCCATAATCCATAACCAACAACTAGAAACAAGGAAACCACTAAACTGAATAATGAGCATAACATGGACCCACTAAACTATAAAATCTCAACTACATAAAAACAAACTAATTGACTAACTAAAGCACCAACCCACGTTTATTCCTAATGCAACTAGAACATAGGAACTAATAATTAAATATTTGAAGCATTTAATTAAACATGGTAGCTTCTAATATTCCATGAAGGGAACTTGTGCAACTGGCTTTGTTTAGTTTTATTAACCCCATTAGGGATGAAGTCTTGTTTGTTGTATCAAAGTTGTATGAACCACAGGTTACCATGAGGTAGTTGAAGTGGCTTAGGCAAGGTGTCTTAACTAGGTAAGTCGCTTTGGAGTTTGGGTGGTGTTATGATGAAGAAGAAGAGGGGTCACAAGAGGTCAAGAAGATCACAAGATTATCAGAAATAAACTTGATGTTCCTCCAGGTTTCGCACCCAAATCTAACGGGAAAACTACTCTGCAGTGTGTTTTGGAAAAGTATAGATGTGTATCGGAATCCCAAGTCAAGGAAAAGAAAGAATGTCTTGGGTCTGCCGAAAATAGCAAAGCATTGTTGAAATGTGGCTATCAGAGCAAGCTTACCTCACCAACAGAAGTTGAGACTAGAGGAAAGGGGTCACTGAAAACAAAAAGGGGAGAAAATACAGGGAAGAGTGAGCGGGTGATGCCTGAGCAGATTAGTGAGCATGTAGATGTGAAGATTGCACAATTCTTGGTACATGGAAAATTTGACAGATGTTCTGACAAGAACACAACAATAGACCTGGAAGCTCGCATTAGACAGCTCGAGTTGAAAGTTGCTGAACTAACCGAAGCAAGATCAGACAAAGTGAGTTGATCGTTACAGCTGATACATCAAGGTAATTCAGTAAATTATACACTAGTCATCACTCATCATGGTAATTATACTTCATTATGGTTTTGTATACATGGCTTATAGTAGTGACCTGAGATTCACACTTTTGAGTTGATGTAGACACAGTACATGACACATACTTTCTGTCACTAATATACAGGCTTTAACTAGTGCACATATTGTGAAATGTGAACTGGTGGGGGTGGACATAGTCGAGCAGTATTACCCGAATAGAGTAGCGGTGCAGTTTGGGTCTGATCAAGATGTACCTAAAAACGTCAAGAGGGGTTTCGTAGGTTCTGATATTCCAAGTAGAGAACTTGTGCAACTGGCTTGGTTCAGTTATATCAATTATTACCCCATCAGGGATGAGATCTTGTTTGTTACAATAAAGTTGTATGAACCACAGGTTACCATGAGGTAATTGGAGTGGCTTAGGCAAGGTGTCTTTGGAGGACGTTATGAGGAAGAAGAGGGGTCAGAAGAAGTCAAGATGGAAAAATTCACAGATGTTCTAACAAGAACACAAGGATAAACCTGGAAGCTCGCATTACACAGCTTGAGATGGAAGTTGCTGAACTAACCGAAGCACGATCAGACGAAGTGAGATGATCATTACAACTGATATTTAGGGTCTTCAGCAAGTGATCAGACAAAGTGAGATGATCATTACAGTTGATATTTACTAATTAGGGTACTTCAGTAAGTTATCCACTAGTTATGAGAGTAATTATTTCATTATCAATCCGTTTTTTGTGCAACATGCCGCATATAAACCAAACAGTGCGGCCACGCGTTTTACTATACCTCTTCTTTCTCCGCCTCATTTCCTGAACTCCTTTCTCTCTCCAACGGTCTGGTTTCCATTTCTTTTCTCTCTGCTCGCCACTCTCTCTCCTGCGCTTCCATGGCTTCCCCTTCCAAACCTTCCTCATTTCTGTCATTTTCTCTCTCCTCCTGCGCCAGTTCCTTCTCTCCTCAAGGTAATTGTGCAATTTTGGAATTATATTTTCTCATTCAAAATTTATTTTTTAATCTTATTAAAAACTTAAATCGATTTTCATATTGTTGAATCAAATTTTTTCTTTTAAATTTTAAGTTCTTATTTTTTAAAATTGTTTTTCAGTTTTAGAACTTCAATTACTGAATATTTTAGACTGCAATTCAATTTTGCTTGAATTTCCCTTTTTCGTAAACTTTTTTAGCTTAATTTTTCCACTTTATTTTTCTTCAAGTTATATTTTGGTCTTCATTTTCAACATTATTAGGTTCAGTCAGTGATTGCTAGATTTTAGAAATCTGCAGTTTCAGCTATCATATTTTAGCATCAATTCGTTCTATTACAGTAACGAGGTCAAAGACGCCATATCAGGCAGTCATAGGAGAGAGAAAGAAAGAGATGCCGCCAAAGAAGGAAGAAGAAGAGATCAATTTGCACACTAATGATTAGGCTATAATTCGTTCATATTTTAGCATCAATTTGTTGGTTTCTCTCTTTTCGACTTCAAAAATTACAGAGAAGGAAGAAGGAGAGAGAGAGGGGGTGGGGGGAAGAGGAGAGAGAGGGGGGAAAAAGTAACCTCTAATTCAGTAAAATTAACCTCTTATAATGACACTCACAAGTAAAAATAACCTCTTATAATTATAAAAAGTAACCCCTATTCACGGTAGAACTAACCCTTTATAATTACAAAAGTAACCCTTATAATTACAAAAAGTAACCTCTATTTACTGTAGAAGTAACCCCTTATAATTAAAAAGTAACCCCTAATTTTAATAAAAGTAACCCCTTATAATTATAAAAGTAACACCTACTTTTAGTAGAAGTAACTCCTTAACATTACAAAAAAGTAACCCCTAGTACTTATAGTAAAAGTAACCCCTAGTTATAGTAAAAGTAATCCCCTTACAGTTACAAAAAGTAACTTATACTTTCAGTAAAAGTAACCCCTATTTATAGTAAAAGTAACCTTTATTTATATAAAAAAAAAAGTAACATATACTTTCAGTAAAAGTAACCCCTTAACATTATAAAAAGTAATCCCTAGTGTCAGTAAAATAACCCCTTAGCATTAGATAAAGTAATCTCTAATTCACTAAAAGTAACACCTTAGCATTGAAAAGCAACGTGTTTTACTTTTTATGAATAAATGAGATTACTTTAAATATATAATGGGGATCGTTTTTATGAACTAATTTATGGATTACTTGTACCTTTCTTATGATTACTTTCTATAAACATTTCAAGTTATTGTATAATAATTAGAGTTACTTTTGGGAACATATGAGGGGTACTCGAACAAATAAATAAGGTTACTCAAACATGTAATTAGGGTTACTTTTGTTAACTAATGAGGTTACTTTTATAATATAATAGGTCATTTGAAAAATATACTTCCTCCGTTTCTTTTTACTTGCAACGGTTTGACTTTTACACTATTCACCAACTCTACTTAGTTTATGTTTGGTGATTTATAGTTAAGGAAAAACATATTCATGTGGGATCTTGTTAGATTCGTCTGAATGTATATTTTCCAAATATATACTTTTTATAATTTTTATTTATCGATAATTAAATTTATTGATTGTTGAAATTATGCATTGGCAAGCGTGAAAGTCAAACGGTTGCAAGACTAAAGAAACAGAGGAAGTATAAGGGTTACTTGTAGAATAAATGGGTTACTCGTATGATAAAATAAGGGTACAAATAATAATAGTTACTTATTATGAAGTAATGGGTTCCTCGTATCATAAAATAAGGTTACAAATAATAAGGGTTACATGTACATTCAGGTAGGATTATCCGAAAACGGATTCACGCTTGGGCTTTTTTTGAAGGGGACACGAGCATCATTATAAGGCCTATCTTGGACTTGTTATTAGCTGGCCACGTCCTTATTTATCAACGTGTTAATGGTAAAATTTTAGAGGGAATAAGAGGAGAGAGCAAATAGGAAAAAAAAGGAGAAATAAGAGGAGAGAGAAAATGAGACACAAAAATAGGAAAAATGAGAGACACGTCAAAGAGAAAAAAAAAAGATAAAAGAAAAAAAATAAGGGTGAGTCTTAATTTCAGATTACCGATATTTAGGCGGAAATGGAGATGGAGTCTGGGAATGGGTTTTGGTTTCCCAAACTCATTCTCAGACTCACAAAACAACAAATATGTGTGGGCCCCACAATTCATTGAACTACTCTTTTTGCCTTCCTTCTCCCGTCAACAATCATATTATTTGTTTTGCCCAATTAAAATGTCACAAGTTTTTGTTTTTTTTTAAAAAAAAAAAATTCTCAATGGTAATATTATGTGAAACTGTTATAAATAGTCATGTGTGTATAATTTTTTTCATTCTTCCACATTTTCCTATATCAATTTTCTCTCTCCAAATTGTAATTTTAATGATATAATAGTCAAGAAATATTCGACTACTTTCTCTGATTCAATTTTAGTTGTGATCCTTTTAAAACTACGGATTTTTAGGCAATTTTTGAAGAGGAGAGAGATAGAGAAAGAAAATAAAAGAATCCCATGTGCGAGAAGAGAGATAAAGAGAAGTTTTTACCCAAAATGAAAGTGTCACAATTAAATTGAAATTTTCGAAAAATAGACAGTGTCACAACTAAATTGAAACGGATGAAATATATATTATCGTCATATTAAGTAATTAACATTATAGAAAATAAAATAAAATAGATTAAATGTAAAATAATATGTTAGACTTTTGGTAGAGAGTCTGGAGAGAGTATGAAGGATAAAGTGTAAAATTGAAATGAGTTTGGAGTCAGTGTGAAGAATAAAAGGTAGGTAAAAATTAGTGGAAAGCTGATGTGGCACAATCTGAAGAATTCCGAGCAACTTCTGCATTGGTAAATGATCCGTATTCTTCTTCAAATCAGCACAGGGCATCTTGCTTTTCACTTGAATCTTGAGACTAGCTCCGAATTTTGTTTTTTCTGCTCTTCCCATCTGAAATGATATTAAATGATGTAGATAAGACAAGTTGATTTTTTCCATTATCGAATTGCAATAAAAAAAATGTTGTTTATGAAACTCGCACTGCAATTTGAGACTAGCTCCGGATTTTGTTTTTTCTGCTCTTCCCATCTGAAATGATATTAAATATTGTAGGTAAGACAAGTTGATTTTTTCGATTATCGAATCGCAATAAAAAAATGTTGTTTATGAAACTCGCATTGCTAATTGCAATCACACTATGTCACTACGTGTTTGCAATATTGAATTCTTTAACTCCGTCTCTAACAATTGAATTTTAGATGTAAATGAACTTCTGGAGAGATCGCAAGTTCAAAACAATCTGTGGCAATGGTTACATAGAAAAGAGTCCCTGTGGGCTCAAAAATCACGTGTGAAATGGCTAAAAGAAGGAGACCGAAACACTCGATTTTTTCATACTGTGGCTTCAATTAGAAGAAGGAAAAATCGTTTTAATTCTCTTGTTATGAATGGGGCTCATACCTCAGATCTTGCAGGATTAAAAGCGGGAGCTGTTAAATATTTCAAGGAAATATTTGAGGAAGAATATCCAACAAGGCCTTACTTTGAGGGGCTGGAATTCAGAAAACTTTGTCAGCAAAATTCCGAGATGTTGATTGCACCTTTCACATCGGAAGAAATTGATAAGGCTGTAGCCTCGTGTGATAGCCAAAAGTCACCTGGACCGGATGGTTTTAAATTCTCCTTCATCAAAAATTCCTGGGAAATCATCAAATCTGACATTTATGCAATGATCTCTGAATTCTGGAAGACAGGTACACTCCCAAAAGGCTGTAATACAGCGCTGGTGGCACTTATCCCAAAAGTTGAATTACCAACAGGCTTCAAAGATTTCAGGCCTATAAGTATGATAGATTGTTTATACAAAATCCTCTCCAAACTACTAGCGAGGCGTCTACAGCAAGTTATGGGTCAAATTGTTGGGCCCTATCAAGCCTATTTCATAAAGGGCCGCCAGATTTTGGATGGGGCCTTAGTGGCGGGAGAAATCATAGATACTTGCAGACAAAATAAAGCGAAGGCCCTTATTCTCAAAATCGACTTTCACAAGGCTTTCGACTCTGTAGCCTGGAGTTTTTTGGAATGGGTAATGAATCAAATGGGCTTTCCAGGACCCTGGAGCCGCTAGATGAAATCATGCGTGACAAGCGCCTCTTCTTCAATCCTTGTCAACGGATCACCTACTGCACCTTTTAAATTGCACTGTGGGCTTCGCCAGGGCGACCCACTATCACCCCTTCTTTTTGACTTAGTAGAAAAAATCCTGAGCCTGGTGATCAGAAAAGCGGAATCTCTAAATTTATTATACGGTCTTCCAGTTTGCAACAGGGGAATCAAAATATCTCATCTGCTGTACGCAGATGATACGATCATCTTTTGCCCACCAGATCTTGATATTTTGATGAATATAAAAAAGTCCTTAATTGCATTCCATTTGGCGTCAGGTCTCAAGGTCAATTTCTTCAAAAGTTCTCTCATGGGTATAAATCTTGATAATTCATGGCTGGATGATGCTGCCATGGCACTTCAGTGTAAACGAGGCACCCTCCCTTTTGATTATCTCGGCCTCCCTATTGGAGGATCATCATCCAGAATTGCGGCATGCGATCCGATTATTCTTAGAATGGAGAAAAAACTTGCTTCATGGAAAGGTAAAACTCTCTCTATTGGTGGAAGACTTGCCCTCATAAAATCATCTCTCTCCAGTCTCCCGCTCTATTTCATGTCTCTCTTCCCAATTCCAAAAGGTGTGATCCAAAAAATTAACAAAATCCAAAGAACCTTTCTTTGGAGTGGCTCGAATGATTCAAAATTCATGCCCTTGATGGCTTGGAAAAAACTTGAACTGCCAAAGTTCCTTGGAGGTCTTGGCATTGGAAATCTTCATCATAGGAACCTTTCGCTGCTGCTTAAATGGATATGGAGGTTCTTCTTCGAACCAAAAGCTCTCTGGAGGCAGGTTGTTCAATGCAAATATAAATATGATGATTCATTAATCATCGCAAATCTCCAGCCCCCAAATAAAGGCGGCCCATGGCGAAACATATGCCGGACAATTTTCTCCCATGATACAGCGAAATCTTTCCTAAAGGATAAAATGAGGAAAGCTGTGGGAAATGGGGAACATACAAAATTTTGGCTCGAATGCTGGAGTGGTTCATCACCCCTCAAAGTGTGTTTCCCCAGATTATTCTCAATTGCATCAAATCAGAACGCGTCTATCGCATCACTTGGGTTGTTGGATGGGTTAACATGGACTTGGTCCTTCACATGGACGAGACATCTGAGGCCTAGAGACCTGGATGAAAGGCACATATTGTCTCTTCTCCTTGAACAGGTAGTACTCTCCCCCTATGAGAATGACTCTCTAATATGGCCCCTGATAAATCGGGCTCTTTCTCTGTTAAATCGGCCTCTAAAGAATTGGCGAAATCATCTTGTCCATCCTCACATGATGTTATTAAGGGTGTGTGGCGTGGTCTTGTCTCGCCGCGAATCGAGCTCTTCTTATGGTTTTCCATGCTGGATAAAATCAACACAAGAGAAAAACTCCTCAGATGTGGTGTTATTCCTATGGCAGACGCATCATGTATCTTTTGCAAATCTCAAGTTGAGTCCTCTGATCACCTGTTCATACATTGTCCACTCTCGTGGACCTTATGGGGATGGTGGTTTAACACCTGGAATGTCAAATGGGTGACTCCGAGAACATTACGTGATATGTATTCACAATGGATGATGGGTGTGAAAGGAGATTTTTTTTAAAAAATCTGGCTAGCGGTCTTTTTCGTCATAGTTTGGTCAATCTGGAAAGAAAGAAACGCGAGAATCTTCTGTAATTCAGCTGCTACCATGAAAGAAATTCAAGATCTAGTTCTTCTCAGAATAAGTTGGTGGGTCAAAGGATGGGCTGGCCCATTCCCATACTCTTCAGAAGAGATACTTAGAAACCCTAACTGCTTGTGTTGGTCGGGCCAATCTCTCATCTCTCACAAGGAAGCAGTAGCTGAGAAAATCTACTGGTCTCCTCCTCCAAGAGGTATACTGAAATGGAATGTCGATGCTTCGTATGACCCCAATCTTCCCCATGCTGTCGTAGGAGGTGTCCTCAGATCAGATTCAGGTGCGTTTGTGGCTCTATTCTCTAGCCCAATTCCAAAAATGGAAATTAATTCTGCCGAGATATATGCTATTGTGAGAGCAATAAAAATCACCTCAACCAGCGACAGGATAAAACACCAGCAGATTATCATAGAATCGGATTCCCTTAATGCAGTAAGGTGGTGCAATGAGGATCACGGAGGCCCTTGGAACCTAAAGTTCCCCCTCAACTTCATCAGAAACGCAAAAAATTCTGAGCTAAGTATCTCCATCACCCATAAAAAAAGAGATGCAAATATGGTTGCGGATTCACTCGCAAAACAAGGCCTTAGAAGAGATGCAGAATTTCTAGCGTGGTGTTAATGAAATTTAATCCTACTGTATCTGGGTTTATTGTCCTCAGTGTTTTCTTTTGAGACTTGAGATGATGTAAGAAGCTACTGTAATATCCCCTATTTCATGAAATAAAAGCGAACTAAACTTATCAAAAAAAAAATACCCAACGATTCTTGTTTGCAATATAAAATTCTCAAATCCCAATACCTAGCGATTCTCTTCCCATAATTTGCAATAAAAATGTAGATCTTTTGATTTCTTGAGAAAATAAATTTGCATACAATAATCAATGACATTGTAAAAACTTTAATGAAAATTTACTTAGCGATTCTCTTTCCACAAATTGCAATAAAAATGTAGATCTTTTGATTTCTTGAGAAAGTAAATTTGCAAACAATAATCAATGGCATTGTCAAAACTTTAGGCTCCGTTTGGTAGGGCGTAAAACGTTTTTCTGGAAAACTGTTTTCCTTTATTTTCAGTTTTACATTGTTTGGTTGGCAAAAGAGTGTAAAATCATTTTCCCTTTAAAGAAGGTAAAAGTATTTTCCTTATCTTTCTTGTACATTTCTCTTACAACTTTCTTACTTTTCTTTTTATTTTCCTTTCATTTCATCATTTTTCTTACATGGAACCAAACAACGGAAAACTAATTTTGGAATTGTGTTTTACATTGTAAATTGTTTTTCATGAAAATCTTTTTACACTGAAAAAGTTTTACGCCCTACCAAACAGAGCCTTAATGAAAATTTACGTACCTTGATTTCTTGAGGAGCTTGACTACATGAGTGTTGAGGAATATATACGGAGAGTATTTTTTGAATTTGTGCAAAAAAAAAAATATACCAAAAAAAATAATGTTTTATTTTGGGAAAGATAAAAGGATTATTGGTAATTGTTGGGTTGCTTATTACTAATTAGAGATTATTGATAATTTTTGGGGTTGCTTATGTGTCATGTTGGGATTACTTATTTTAGAGGTTACTGAATAATATAACATGGGTTACTTCTGATCTTTTAATGTTACTTATATAAATTGAAGGGGATATTTATGTCTTAACATAGTTAGTTTGTCTTTTATATGGGCAGCTACATGAGCATAAGATCGTGCGGCCAACTGCATAGGAGACTTGTTGTACAATGAAATACTAGAGATGATGAAGTAAAGTAAATTAATTATAACTTCTAATATGTTGTATTATAGATTTTAAGCAAGATTGGAGAGTACTCCCTCTGTATTTTTTTTTATCTTTCCTAATTTGACTTTACACGTTTGCCAATGCATTTTTTCTACATTAAATATCTTTCATTACATATTAGTAAAAATTATAATATTTGAATATTAATAAAGTACTCGTTGAGACGAATCAAACAAGATCCCACATGACTATATTTTTTCTTATATATTGAAATAAATCTAAAAGATTCTCTCTAATTGTGAATAGTGTCAAGATTCTAAGTGAGAAAGATAAAAAAATACAGAGAGACTATGCTCTTATTGCAATATAAAATTCCCAAATCCCAATACTTAGCGATTCTTCTTCCCATAATTTGCAATAAAAATGTAGATCTTTTGATTTCTTGAGAAAGTAATTTGCAAACAATAATCAATGACATTGTAAAAACTTTAATGAAAATTTACTTATCGATTCTCTTTCCACAAATTGCAATAAAAATGTAGATCTTTTGATTTCTTGAGAAAGTAAATTTGCAAACAATAAGCAATGGCATTGTCAAAACTTTAGGCTCCGTTTGGTAAGGCGTAAAACGTTTTTCTAGAAAACTATTTTCCTTTATTTTCAGTTTTACATTGTTTGGTTGGCAAAAGAGTGTAAAATCATTTTCCCTTGGGGTAAAATTACTCTCACAGTTATAGAAATCATTTTCCCTTTAAAAAGAAGGTAAAAGTATTTTCCTTATCTTTTTTTTGTACATTCCTCTTACAACCTTCTTACTTTCCTTTTCATTTCATCATTTTTCTTACATGGAACCAAACGACGGAAAACTAATTTTGGAATTGTGTTTTACATTGTAAATTTTTTTTCATGAAAATCTTTTTACACTGAAAAAGTTTTACCCCTACCAAACGGAGCCTTAATGAAAATTTACGTACCTTGATTTCTTGAGAAGCTTGACTACTTGAGTGTTGAGGAATATCTACGGAGAGTATGTTTTGAATTTGTGCAAAAAAAAAAGAGTAACAAAAAAAATAATATAAAAGGAGTATTGGTAATTGTTGGGTTGCTTATTACTAATTAGAGATTATTGATAATTTTTGGGGTTGCTTATGTGTCATGTTGGGATTACTTATTTTAGAGGTTACTGAATAATATAACATGGGTTACTTTTGATTTCTTAATGTTACTTATATAAATTGAAGGGGATATTTATGTCTTAATATAGTTAGTTTGTCTTTTATATGGGCGGCTACATGAGCATACGATCGTGCGGCCAACTGCATAGGAGACTTGTTGTACAATGAAATACTAGAGATGATGAAGTAAAGTAAATTAATTATAACTTTTAATATGTTGTATTATAGAGAGATTTAAAGCAAGATTGGGAGTATGCTATTATTGCAATATAAAATTCCCAAATCCCAATACCTACCGTTTTTCTTCCCATAATTTGCAATAAAAATGTAGATCTTTTGATTTCTTGAGAAAGTAAATTTGCAAACAATAATCAATGGTATTGTCAAAACTTTAGGCTCTGTTTGGTAGGCTGTAAAACGTTTTTTTGGAAAACTGTTTTGCTTTATTTTCAGTTTTATATTGTTTGGTTGGCAAAAGAGTGTAAAATCATTTTCCCTTGGGGTAAAATTACTCTCACAGTCATGGAAATCATTTTCCCTTTAAAAAGAAGGTAAAAGTATTTTCCTTATCTTTCTTGTACATTCCTCTTACAACCTTCTTACTTTCCTTTTCATTTTCTTTTCATTTCATCATTTTTCTTACATGGAACCAAACAATGGAAAACTAATTTTGGAATTGTGTTTTACATTGTAAATTGTTTTTCATGAAAATCTTTTTACACTGAAAAAGTTTTACGCCCTACCAAACGGAGCCTTAATGAAAATTTACGTACCTTGATTTCTTGAGGAGCTTGACTACTTGAGTGTTGAGGAATATCTACGGAGAGTATTTTTTGAATTTGTGCAAAAAAAAAATGTACCAAAAAAAATAATGTTTTCTTTTGGGAAAGATAAAAGGAGTATTGGTAATTGTTGCGTTGCTTATTACTAATTAGAGATTATTGATAATTTTTGGGGTTGCTTATGTGTCATGTTGGGATTACTTATTTCAGAGGTTACTGAATATTATAACATGGGTTACTTTTGATTTTTTAATGTTACTTATATAAATATATTTATGTCTTAATGTAGTTAGTTTGTCTTTTATATGGGCGGCTACATGCGCATAAGATCTTGCGGCTAACTGCATAGGAGACTTGTTGTACAATGAAATACTAGAGATGATGAAGTAAAGTAAATTAATTATAACTTCTAATATGGTGTATTATAGAGAGATTTTAAGCAAGATTGGAGAGTATGCTCTTATTGCAATATAAAATTCCCGAATCCCAATACCTAGCGATTCTCTTCCCAATATTTGCAATAAAACTGTAGATCTTTTGATTTCTTGAGAAAGTAAATTTGCAAACAATAATCAATGACATTGTAAAAAGTTTAATGAAAATTTACTTAGCGATTCTCTTTCCACAAATTACAATAAAAATGTAGATCTTTTGATTTCTTGAGAAAGTAAATTTGCAAACAATAATCAATGGCATTGTCAAAACTTTAGGCCCCGTTTGGTAGGGCGTAAAACGTTTTTCTAGAAAACTGTTTTCCTTTATTTTCAGTTTTACATTGTTTGGTTGGCAAAAGAGTGTAAAATCATTTTTCCTTGGGGTAAAATTACTCTCACAGTTATGGAAATCATTATCCCTTTAAAAAGAAGGTAAAAGTATTTTCCTTATCTTTCTTGTACATTCCTCTTACAACCTTCTTACTTTCCTTTTCATTTTCTTTTCATTTCATCATTTTTCTTACATGGAACCAAACAACGGAAAACTGATTTTGGAATTGTGTTTTAAATTGTAAATTGTTTTTCATGAAAATCTTTTACAGTTTACACTGAAAAGGTTTTACGCCCTACCAAACGGAGCCTTAATGAAAATTTACGTACCTTGATTTCTTGAGAAGCTTGACTACTTGAGTGTTGAGGAATATCTACGGAGAGTAATTTTTGAATTTGTGCAAAAAAAAATGTACCAAAAAAAATAATGTTTTTCTTTTGGGAAAGATAAAAGGATTATTGGTAATTGTTGGGTTGCTTATTACTAATTAGAGATTATTGATAATTTTTGGGGTTGCTTATGTGTCATGTTGGGATTACTTATTTTAGAGGTTACTGAATAATATAACATGGGTTAATTCTGATTTTTTAATGTTACTTATATATATTGAAGGGGATATTTATGTCTTAATATAGTTAGTTTGTCTTTTATATGGGCGGCTACATGAGCATAAGATCGTGCGGCCAACTGTATAGGAGACTTGTTGTACAATGAAATACTAGAGATGATGAAGTAAAGTAAATTAATTATAACTTCTAATATGTTGTATTATAGAGAGATTTTAAGCAAGATTAAAGAGTATGCTCTTATTGTTATGTTTTATTTTCTCACGCGAAGTGCGGTATATATAGTGCCGGGTGAATAATTCACCCGGTGATACATCATATCACTGCATAACTGCAGTGCGTGAAGTGTCTAATCATGGACGGCGTCGTTTTATCCGTTCACTGTTTACATAGAATATTACAACACTTCCCCTTGAACGGTTCTTAAGAATTACGGGGTGACAACTGTCTCATTAAAAACTTTACATTTGAAAAACCCTAATGGGATAAAAACAAATATAAAGGAAAAAGAGTACAGTTGGGCTTTGATATGCCTATATGCTTTTCTGCCTCGTTAAAACCTTGCCAAGAAAAATCCTATGGGATAAAAGCTTGGACGAAGGAAAAAGAGTACAGAGCATATAGCGCTCCCCCTCAATTTAACGTATATCTCGAAGGCGACGCAGACCAGTTAGGTATACAAGCTCTTTGAATTCCTTTGCTGGTAATGCCTTTGTGAGTAGGTCGGCTAAACTATCGCATGATTGAACTTGTGTGACATTAATTGTTCCTTCCTTCTCCAAATCGTGGGTGGAAAAGAATTTAGGATCGATATGCTTTGTTCTGTCACCTTTGATATACCCTTGTTTAATTTGTGTAATGCAAGCAGTATTATCTTCGTGGATTATAGTTGGACCTTCTTGTGTCTCTTGGATACCACTTTCCCTGAGTATGTGGTGAGTCAAAGATCTCAACCATACACATTCTCTACCAGCTTCATAAAGTGCGATTAATTCAGCTTGATTTGATGAAGTAGCTGTTAGAGTCTGTTTTGTTGACTTCCAAGAGATTGTTGTATTTCCATAGCTAAAAATATAACCTGTTTGCAATTTTACCTTGACTGGATCTGACAGGTAACCTGCGTCGGCATATCCTACAAGGGTAGGATTTCCGTCTCGTGGATAGAATAAGCCCATATCCGTTGTCCCGCGTATATAGCCGAGTAAGTGTTTCCCTCCACTCCAGTGCCTGTTTGTAGGTTCGGACCTGTATCTAGCTAATAAATTGACCGAGAATGCAATGTCTGGTCTTGTATTGATGAATAAGTACATTAAGGCTCCAATGACACTTAGGTATGGTACTTCGGGACCGAGTATATCCTCACCTTCTTCCCTAGGGCGGAAAGGATCTTCATCAATGTTTAAGCGACGAACAACCATAGGTGAACTCAACGGATGTGATTTGTCCATGTAGAACCTTTTTAGCACTTTCTCGGCATAATTGGATTGGTGAACAAGGATTCCATCCTTTAGGTGTTCAATTTGTAATCCAAGACAAAATTTGGTCTTTCCAAGATCTTTCATCTCGAATTCCTTCATCATGCATTTAGCGGTTTCTTCAATTTCATCGGGTCTCCCGATGATATTTAAGTCATCAACATATACTGCAATTATAACGAACCCTTTTTTGGTTTGTTTGATGAAGACACATGGACAAATTTGGTCGTTCTTGTAGCCTCGATTCATGAGGTATTCACTAAGACGGTTGTACCACATCCTTCCAGATTGTTTTAAACCGTAAAGTGATTTTTCAATTTTATGGAATGTAGCTTCCGAGGTTTTGACCTCAAGGATTCAGGTAGTTCAAGTCCTTATGGGACTCTCATGTGGATATCAGTGTCAAGTGACCCATAGAGATATGCTGTCACGACATCCATAAGGCGCATTTGTAGTCCTTTACATGCAGATAGACTTATAAGGAATCTTAGTGTCGTGGCATCTACCACTGGAGAGTATGTTTCCTCGTAGTCAATTCCTGGTCTCTAGGAGAAACCTTGGGCTACAAGTCTGGCCTTGTACTATACGATTTCATTTTTCTCGTTTCGCTTTCGCACGAAGACCCATTTATATCCAACAGGTTTTACTCCCTTTGGAGTCTGGGCTATAGGGCCAAACACTTCTCTTTTTTGTGAGAGATTTTAATTCTACCTGAATGGCCTCTTTCCATTTAGGCCAATCACTCCTTCGTCGACATTCATCCATTGATCTTGGTTCGGTGTGCTCGATATCAGTGGTGATTTATGTGGCTATTGAATATACAAATATTTCATCAATCGGGGTTTTTACCCTATTCCATTGCTTTCTAGAATGGACAAAATTTATTGAAATTTCATGATTGTTGACAAGGGAAAAACTAGGTCATCACTAGTTTCCTAAAATCAAACAAACCTAACTAAATCACTAAACTAGGTAAAGTGATAAGTAAGGGTCGAAATCTGCAGGGAGTAGCAAGAAGAACACTAATGTTGCTAATTGTTGCAAGCTAAGTCGAAGATTTAGCAAAAAGTTTGGTTTGTTAAACTAAGAACTAAATTAAGTAATTAACTAAGGTCTTAAGAAAATGCTAAATGATTAGGCAAGAAATTGATTGATAAAAACATTGGGAGAAGGGGATAAACACCATCCAATCATGATTTAGGAAATAAGAAGCGCGAAGCATAGGGGGAAGGATCAAGCAACAACCCTCACTGAATTCTCACTCTCATGAGCAAAGTAAGAAAATAACATAAACATCAACCCTAGTCTCCTCTCTCAACTTGACTAAGGCATCAATCAACAAACATTCTAATCCTAGAATGCAAGTAGATAATAGTTATGCTATTGAATTAAGAAATCCAATCGAACCCCTAACTTCTTATTCAAATACCAAAATCAATCATGGTTGGGTTTTCACCCCAACCCCCAACTAATTAACTACTCACTAATCATCATAGTTATCATAATAATACTAATAGAAGGAGAAAATAAATCAAACATGAACAACTAAACAATCAACACACCATCTAGAACAAGGTTAAGATAAAAACTAAAATCTAAACATGGGTTAAACTAATTTTAGACAAAACTTAAATAAATAAAAAGATAAAAGTATAAAAAGCAGAGAGAGGAGGAGATATTACTTAAACCATGAAGAAGAAATGAAAATCTTGCATAAAAACCACAATTTTTGTCATAATCCAAGCTACAAAACCATGGAAATCTACTTTCTCTCTCTAGAACTTCACTTTCTCTCACTAGATTAAGCTAAGAACTCTCTAAAAATGATTTACCAGAATAAAAATTAAAATGTCATTTAAGTGAAAAGAGTATTTATATCCTCAAAAAAACGAGGCTAAAATCAGCGTTTAACATAAAAATGTCGTGAAAATAACAAGGAGCGACCGCTCCTTGTTAAATAGGAGCGCCCGCTCCTAACAAAGTGAGACGATGGAGCGAGAGCTCAAGGGTAGCTCCTGGTCGCTCCATCCCTACTACCAACAAGGTGGCTGCCCAGCAGGTGAGGAGCGCCCGCTCCTCAATATAGAGAGGAGCGCCAGCTCCTCAATATAGAGGAGCGCCCGCTCCTTGTCAAATGCTCCCCAAGGAGTGCTTGCTCAATGGGAGCTCCTTGGTAGCTCCAAGTCTTTGCCCTCTTATGCCATCCTCAATGCATAAAGGAGCGCCCGCTCCTGTTTCCTTGAGAGCGCCCGCGCCTTTGTTCCTCATGCTAGGAGCTCCAGCTCCTTGGTAGCTCCCTCCTAGCTCCAACTTTCTGGTTTGTTTTGTCATATACAGGGGCCTGAAGGAGCGCCAGCTCCCCTTTTACAAGGAGCGCCTGCTCCTTTTTCCTTTTGCACTCTTCCTCAAATACAAACATATCAAACAATAGTTAGTGGTCAAAGGAGAGGGGGAAAGAACCATGAATTTCCATCTACCTAGCATGCACCGTTAAGAGGATGAAAATGAGGAAATTAAAGGAAAAAGCGCATTTAGATTCAAAATTATCATGTAAATCTTGCCAAAATATGCATATGAGTGAGACTAAATTCTCACTCATCAATTGTCGACGCTATCATTTTCATGCTCCCCCACAGATGTAGCATCTGATTTTTTGAGTTCATTTTGGGGGTTGATGACGTTTTCGTCATTTGAAAATTGTTCCACTTTAGGAGAGTCACTAGTTTTCTCATTATTTTTTTTCTATTCTTCTAGACTTCCTCGGTTTCAAGTCTTTGGCTCCGAGTGGTCTTCCACGCCTTTTGCGTGTTATAGATTCATTTGCGAGTGGATTTTCCGCTTTTCCTCTTGGAATTTCAACCCGTGCAGGAGCATTCACAGCAGGTATATGTGATTTTATCACTCTTTTTGAATCAGTGAATGCATTTGGCAATTGATTGGCAATGTTTTGCAAGTGTATAATTTTTGAACTTCCTGCTCACACATATTTGATCTTTGATCAATATATAATAAATTTTTGGCATTCCATGATATTTCATTCCAAGATGGGTCTGCTTTATCACCCCCTAAGGTTGGGAAAATTGTCTCATCAAAGTGACAATCGGCGAACCGAGCGGTGAAAAGATCACTAGTTGACGGTTCTAGATATCTTATGATGGAAGGTGATTCAAATCCAACATAGATTCCCAACCTTCTTTGTGGGCCATCTTAATACGTTGTGGTGGTGCTATGGGAATGTAGACTGCACACCCAAAAATTCGTAGGTGAGCAAGGCTTGGTTCCTTTCCAACTACTAACTGTAGTGGGGATAGATCATGCTTGGTGCTCGGCCTTAGTCTCAGTAAAGCCGCAGTATGTAGTATAGCATGTCCCCATGTAGAAAATGGGAGTTTTGATTTCATGAGTAATAGCCTCGCAAGTCGCAACTAATTATAGTCACTTTCTGAATGCTTCTGCTAGGCCGTTTTGTGTGTGAACATGGGCTATTGGATGTTCCACGTCTATCCCAATTGACATACAATATTCATTAAAAGTACGGGATGTGAATTCTCCGGCATTATCAAATCGGATGTTCTTTACGGGATAGTCTGGGAATTGAGCCCTTAAACGCGTAATTTGCGCTAGCAGTTTTGCAAAAGCAACATTCCTTGTTGATAGGATACTAACGTGAGACCAACGTGTTGATGCGTCTATCAACACCAGAAAGTATCTGAATGGTCCACATGATGGGTGTATTGGCCCGCAAATATCTCCTTGGATTCTTTCTAGGAATGCAAGATTTTCACCTTCAATTTTATTTTTAGAAGGTCTTATGATTAATTTGCCAAGGGAACAAGCCTTACAATTATGCTCATTTGAGTGTGGGGCCCGTATGTTTTTCAACGGATTCCCATTTGAGCTTCGGACGATTTTCGTCATCATGCTTGTTCCTGGGTGACCCAAGCGATCATGCCACAGAGTAATAGTGCTTGGTTGTCTACCTTATGGTGGGACACCAAATTTGTTTCAACTGGACTGATATAAGTAAAATACAGTCTTGAGGAGTATGATGGCATCCTTTCAAGGATTATTTTCTTGCCATCGTCACATTTAGTGAGATACATGTACTCCTTTCCGTTTTCGTTAATGGTTTCCACATGGTAACCATTTGTGCGCAGATCTTTGAAACTCAATAGATTTCTTTGAGTTTTACGTGAATACAATGCGTTGTTTATAGTGACGTGTGTTCCTTTTGATAACACTATGCATGCCTTTCCTGAGCCCTCAACCATATATGCAGTGCCTGCAATGGTGTTGAGGTTGCCTTTTCTTGGCTTGAGCTGAGTGAAGTATGACTTGTTACTCAGGATGGTATGTGTAGTGGCACTATCAATCAGGCATTGTTTGGCGCCTTTGTTTGTCATTATCTTCATTAAAACATAAATTTGTCAAAATCTAACACAAAAATTTATTCATAGAAAGAGGTACATTACATGAAATGATAAAAATGGAATGCAAGATACACGAGACATCAAGTAAGACAAGTGTACATGAAGTAAAGTGATAAAACAACATCATAGGTTGATCTAGGGGGGATAAGAGGGCTAGACATTAGAAAAATCTTCCATGAGGTAATCAGCTACATCGAGGTCCGGAAGTGGAGTAGTTTTACTGATGAAATTTGTTTCGCCACGTCTCCCTTGACCCTTAGTGGAGGCCACATATAGATCCACAAGATGTTTGGCTATGCGGCATTCATTTGCCCAATGCCCCTGAATGCCACATTTAAAACATTTCTCTTGTGTTCTTTGTTGGGAGTTTCTTCCTTCGCGTCCTCTATTTGGGTGCCAGTTTTGGCGTCCTCGTCCTCTTCCTCTGCCACTTCCATTGTCATTTTTTTCTCCATTACGCCTATTTTTAAACTGGCCATTCCAGTTTGAGTTACCTCCCCGCTTATTCCAGCGCTTGCCACCTCTAGTGGCATTTCTTTCAACTGCTGCTGCGCTGGTACCTATTGGCATTTGATTATGAATTGAGAGCAGGATTTGATTGTTCTATTCTGCAACCAAAAGGATGGCAATTAGGTCGTAGAACTTTTGGCAACGCCTTTCACGATATTGTTCTTGCTGAACAACATTATTGGCATGCATAGTAGAGAGGGTTTTCTCAATCATGGCTCGTTCAGACACAGGTTCTCCGCACAGCTTTAGCTGTGAGGTGATGCGAAGTACTGCAGAATTGTACTCGCGTACTGATGCAAAGTCCTGAAACCTGAGTACTGACCATTCATGTTGGGCTCTTGGAGCAATAATTCTTTGCAAATGCTCAAATCTATCCTTTAGGTTATCCCATAACTCTTTGGGATCTTCCACAAGGATGTATTCAGATTTGAGTTCTTCATGTATATGGTGTTTGAGATACACCAATGCTTTCGCTTGCTCCAAAGGGGTAGGGGCACCACCTTCGACAACGGTGTGGTCGAGGCTAAGTGACTTTAGGTAAGCTTTTGCACTTACCCGCCATTCTAGATACCTTTGGCCTGAGGCTTCAAGGATCTCAAATTCTCGGTTTGCAAGTCTAGCCATTTCTGAGTTCATGTGATATTTTAAAAGTATTAGTAGAAAATTAATGCATAAATATATAGAGTTCCGAAAGAAAATCACACTGGGATGTAAGCCATAGTGGTCCGAAAATCCTTAACCGTTTAAGAGGTTAAGGGTTCGAAACATGATAATAACATGAAAGGTGAACAATAAATATATATAAAAAGGCTGCATTTTTTTTGTTTAACCAAAATGTGACTATCTTGTCCAAAAATAAACCACATGTGTTAATAGCATAGTAATAGAAAATTTACATAATTAAGCATTATAATTGCGTTTTACAATATGCAGATTCAGAATTACAATAATTCCTACTAAAACTATTATAAGTACCATTTTCCGGTAAAACATGACCTTCAACTGTCTGAGAGATTCTAGAAGATCTGGTGTGTCGTTTTGAGGACGGCGGTTTCCGGCATTGTACATGGTGGCCGAAAATAGTGGAGATGAAATTACTGAAGTTTTATGAGAGAGAAAATTTTATGGGGTAGAAGTGAGTGAGGGAGGCGGACGAGAAAATGAGAAGGGTTAAAATCCCTTTTATAGTGTTGTAAAAACACTATTCACATTTAACAGGTAAAATATATACTAGTGAGTTATACGTAAATTTTGACAAAAACCAAAAGAGAAATAGAGTATCTGTAATAATTTACAGAAAAGGAACAATCATACATAAATTACCTGTCATTGTAAAAAAAACTTATTCATAGAAATTATATAAATGAGTGCATAGACACTGACTATAACATGTATAGGATTAATGTGTGTTAGTGCATGCATGAGTGGATTATAAAGAGTGTGAAAATGTGATTAAAATATGTTGATAGATTATGTATACGTAAAGTGCTATGTGGTGTACTAAATAACAAATAATCAAATTGTGTGTAGAAATGCATTGGAACTATCATAACTTGCATCAAACTTCAGAAAAGGGAACGTAAACTTTAAAGCCCAATTGGTTGCTAGATGACAAAGTTTCAAGTTAGCATGGGAAAAGTTGCTCATTAACATGGGACAAGTCATCAGATTGATGTGTCATCACATTGGCATTGGAACTAGTAGTTTTTGCAATTTATAGAAAATCTGAAGGTAGATGCTACTTATAAGCTGTTTCATTTCGGTGCAAAGAAAATCTAGCTACTTCTTTCATCATTTTCTTTCAATGCTTTCTCCCCCTTTTTTTTCACAATTAAAAAAAAAAATACAAGACATAAATAACAAACAAGAAAAAGGTAGCAGGTAGCTCCACCATTATAGCTATTTTCCGGCCACAAATTCATCCTCTTTGTAGTGTAAGCCGTCCATCCAGGCGGTGGAGTCCGTCCATTTAGGCGGCAAGTGCAACATAATAGCCCGTCCATATAGGCGGCTTTAAATGCAAGGTCTTTGCCCTCCATGAAGGTGGCGCGACTTGCTTGGCGGCGGCCGAGCCAATACCGCCAGTTAATTACTTTGTCGTCGCTTGTTGCTGACGGAAGGACCCTCATCGTCCCTACTCCTTTTATTATTATTATTATTAGGAGTTTGCCGGATTTCAGTTGGTGGTTTTGGAGGAGTGTTATCATTGAGGTTAGGGACGGTGGTTTGTCGGCGTTCACCGACATGGCTATTAACGTGAGTATTATGGCGTTGGGGTGTACTACTAACTCCTCATGCCGGATTTGTGGTACAAGGTACACTATTACGTTCTATGATAAAATATATACTACAAAGAGATACATTGTTTAGAATAGTATTGATCCCATTACACTGGTGATCCATTTTTTTTTTGAAAAAAAAAATTTGTAGCAATTGAGAAGAACTACCTTTTAATAGTAGAGCGAATTTGTGCTGATAACGTGTTGTATTATAGAGAGATTTTAAGCAAGATTGGAGAGTATGCTCTTATTGTTATGTTTTATTTTCTCCTGCGAAGTGCGGTATATATAGTGCCGAGTGAATAATTCACCCGGTGATACATCATATCACTGCAGAACTGCAGTGAAGTGTCTAATCATGGACAGCGCCGTTTTATCCGTTCACTGTTTACATAGAATATTACAACATAATATATATATACTTTGAAAGAATATAATTTTTGTACCATAGGAAAAAAAAGTCGAAAAACTACTTTAAAAATGATCCATGTATGATATACTTCTTCTGTTTTGTTTTAGTTCCAACAATTTTCATATATAAGTGTTTTTATTTAGTTGCAATATTTCCTTTCTTGGTAAAGATTTTGGGCCAATTTGATCATTTTATCTATCTATCCCACATGCAGAAAGTATGGGTACGTAATTGAATCTAATCTTACCCTATCTTCTCTTTCCTTAATATTTGTGCGAAAAGGCATTTGTTGCAATTAAAAAATAGAGGTAGTATATAAAAATTTGTAAAACGAACTCAATAATTTTTCTAACATTCCTTGAAATTATCAAACTAATAATGTTCAGTTGGTCTTGTAAGAGACCGCGTATTTTTAGTTTAAAATTAGGCACGATTCAACCCCAATATTAAGAAGAGAATATGTCACCTTTTTAATATAGTGACTACCTTAATCTATTTACGGACCAGTTTAATCTATTTCATGACTAGCTTAATCTATTCAGTAATGACATTCTCTAATCCATTTAGTGACTAATTTAACCCATTTACTAGTTTAATTCGTTTGGTAAGACTACCGAGTTATTTTTAAAATCGTCTGTTGTAGTTCGAGAATCAAGAAAACAAAGGTAGGAGAAGAGAAAGGATGTATAGTGCTGGGTTAGAGTGAAATGGAATGAGCTTATTAAAAAAATACAGTCTTGAGTTTGCCTAATTTTATGTTAAAATTATACCGTCTATTTTAATAGTGTGTGAATAACATTAATAAGGAATATTTTTTCCATTAACTAATTGAGAAGAGTTTGATGTAACTTTGTATACAAAGTGTGCGTGATAAATACACTAAGAAATCGAACGTTGAAAATTTTCTTAAAAATACCAAGTGTCTCCTACTTTAACATAACAAATACTTAATTAGTGTTTCTTACTTTTAACATAATGTTTTACAAATACCAAGTATTTTTTATATAACAAATTTTCATCTATGTATGTGTAAGTTCTATTGACTATCAATCTAGAAATAATAGCAAACAATACTAGAACAACAAATAATAAAGCAAGAAAGAACACACAAGAACTTTTACGCAGAAACTCAATAACTGGGAGAAAAACCACGAATATGCATTAGGAATCTATGAACGTTCAAGAAAGATTACAAAAGCACTCCAAGAACTCTCTCTATTGCTTTATATCTCTCTCTCATATGTGAATAATGCATTTTGGATATAATGTATTAGGGTATTTATTTATACTCCCGCGTCAAAATCGCGTTTTCTGGACTAAACGACGAACCGTCCGGGCTGCCCTGGCGGAATCTGCCCGACCGGGCGTGATTTCACTTTTCCAAAACAGCTTGTGCGCTCGACTGAAAGTGCCCGGGAGAAATCCGCCCGACCTACCCGGGCGAAACGCAAGACGAAACAGTTTCGTAAGTTCTTTGTAAAACAGTCATAACTTTCTCGTTTCTCAGGGAAATTTGACATATGACCTATCGTTGGAAATCTCTTGGAACAAGCTATCACCTCCAATTTCAATCACATAAAAACCATTTATAGATTAAGAGATATGTGCATTCAAAGTCAACCTTATGTCCCATATGACGTTTTCCCTCTATGCAACCTCTTCTCCACACCCATACACCTCCATGAGCTCCATATAATGCCATATACCCAACAATCTCCCACTTGGAGATAGGTGAAAGTGAAGAAAGCTTCATACCTTCATCATCCTCTTATTCATCATCCTACACACAACTCCCACTGCAAAAGCAATGTCTAGTCGTGTCCAAACCATGGCATACCTCAAGCATCCCATGACAACACATGTCATCTACACCATTTTTCTACTATTGAGTTCTACTAATTTTTCCATCGTTTTCAACTATCTAATTTGTTTGTAGAATAATAATATTATATTTTCATCCTTACTAAACCAAGCTTGCTTGGTGGAGGTGGTGGGGAATAACTCATCTTGTGACTTGGATGTCACAAGTTCGAACCCCACTACCTACTGGTGCTTGGGAGTAGAGATTTTCTTATATTCCTCCTACTCTCAAGCATTGACCTGTGTAGCTGGGGTCCTTCTTCTTACAACGGGTCCCCAGTGGGGGGGCCAATATATATATATATATATATATATATATATATATAATATATATATAAATATATATATATATATATATATATATATATATATATATATATATATATCATGTAATAAAATTCAATTCGAAATATAGTATTTCAATCGTCTATGTATTATGTAAATTGAAATAGCGTTGAATAAAAAAACAAGTTCTCATAATTGTAAGTTTCTAATTTTTTTAGTAGCAATATACATTTTAGTAGTAATACATATAAAAGGTATACATTTTAGTATCAGTATATGAGAGGTCTACATATATCGAATGTATGTGTATCATCTCTTGTATACAACTGTACTACATGATCCATGAAAGTTTACACTTTTTTTCTTTTTTCTTATCCTCTCCTTTCCTTCTTCTACTATGCTTTTTTCTGTTTTTGACAACACTGCTTTCGTTGTTCTTAGCCTATGGCCATGTTGTTATCCTTAATTTTATTGATATAATATTATAGATAGACAAATCATAAAATTTAAATTATAAAATATTAATTTTATATACCTATATCCGTGTACAAATTTCGGACAAAGTCTCCCTTATCTTGAATTGTACCAGATACTTAGATCTGTATGCATATACGACAATCCTAGACGAGTGTAGATAACATTGCTTGTGGGCCTGTGGCTCATATTAATTGTTGTCCACATTTTTCACGGTCATAATTTTCCTACGACCACCTTTGAATTTTCCTGCCCACACGGCATAATCTTGACTCTACGCATTCCATGCTACTCGAGTTGATACAAGCCCAGCCAAAAAAAAGAAAGATGTTTCTGTTGGCCGTGGAGATATCGTGTCGAAGTATTGTTGCGTGGCTTCACGGTTGCTGTTGGAAAGTCATGTAAGTAAGATGGACTGTATTTGTGTCATATGTGACACTGGACACATGGCAACATGTGAGTATGATGATTGATGAGGCAATGAGGAAGCAATACTTCTTCTGTTTCAAAAAAAAAGTTAAAACACTTATCTCATTTATGTAAGAGCTTTTTGAGACAAGTATTTCACTTATTTTGGAACGGAAGATATACTTACTAGCCTTCTTTGTACGCGATGCGTGTATGGATTGTTTTGATGATTATTATTAAATTTCATCTAAATGTAATTTTGAAGGAGGTAATTTACAATCATCATTAGTTCTAATTAAGTGAAACTATTAAGTCAGACCGTCTAACCCAATATGTTTGTCGGACGAAGCTGCGAGAATGGCGCGGCGGCTCCATCTTATTTCCAGTGTCGTCTTCCTGCTTCATCCCAGCCGCCATATGGCGATGATCCACTGATGACGACCTGCTGCTACTCTCGTTGATGACGACAGTGAAAAAGTTTAAAGGTTTAGGAAGAAAAAGAGAAAAAGGAAGAATTTACATTAATGGCAGAGCTACCATTGGAGAAACTGATGAAGATTTCATTTGTGCTACCTTAGATTGGTGGCCTCCTGAGAAATGTGATTATAGAACTTGTGCTTGGGGTCATGCTTCTCTTCTTAATCTGGTAAAGTTCCAATCTTTTTTGTTTTTTTTTGCTTGTAAAGTTAGATACCGTTGAAAAAAAATGTGAACTTTGAGCTTTTTCTTGCTGGAAATATTGCTAAAAAGTTTTTCTTCTAATTGAAAAAAATTAGAAACAACTGAAAAATAATAAAAACCAACTGAAACCCAAGTACTTCTAACTGAAACAAAAACAATAACCAACTGAAAAACATCAACTAAATGATGACCAATTGAAAAACATCAACTAGATGATGACCAACTGAAAAAAATTACAAACTAACTGAAAAAAATGAAGACCAACTGAAACCCAAGTGCTTCTAACTGAAGCACAAGTGCTTCTAACTGAAGTGGTCCGACCAGTTGTATTGTGTTAGACGAGTCTGACACAATACCTTCTCTCTAATTAAATATCATGTGGTGTAAATACAAAATATAAAAATTACTTGATGAAGAAGTTGCGTATTTTTATTACTTGTTAATGGATGTTGGTATTGTTATTGCATTTCAAAGTTTAGGTAAAATTAAAATTTTATGTCTTTGATTTTGTAATTGATTTGAAAACTCCTTTAGTTTTATTAATTTGTTCTTCTATCATAAACTTTTTCTTTCACTACACATATTTTTATGAAAGTTTATTTTAGCTACTTTGAACTTCCTTTGATATACATATTTTAAATCAGGAAGGGTTATGATTGAGGAAATCGAAATCTTAATAAGTAATATTTTTTATTGAATAAAGGATTAGAAAGTCTTTTCAAAAAGGGATTGACATCATAGCTCCTCCCTTGACTTATTAATAGAGATATTCTTGATAAAACTCCATTATTTTTAGTTCTGTATAAATATAGGTTATGAGATGGAAATAATGTGTGGCATGAAGAAGGCTAGATGTAAGGTGTTTGGGTAAACATAAATTAAGACTCAGATTAAGGAAATTGGATTTTAGGGTGATTAGGTTAGATTGGGTGAGATTTCGAAATCCTTGTAAGTCCCTTATATCAAACAGTTGGTCTTGTAAGAGACCGTCTACTTTTAATTTAAAAGTAGACGCGGCCCAAGCCCAATATTAAGAAGAGAATAGATCATATTTCTTAATATAGTGACTACTTTAATCTATTTAGTGACCATTTTAATCTATTTAGTGACCAGTTTAATCTATTCATTAATAACATTTTTTAATTCATTTAGTGACTGTTTAATCCATTTAGTGACTAGCTTAATCCATTTTGTAAGACTGACGGACTATTTTTAAAAATTGTTTGTTCTAATTCAAAATTTAGAAGGGAAATAAAAGAAGGAGAAGAGAATGGACGACTAGGAGGTGCAAGATACCTAAAAATAGTGTTAGGTTAGAGAGAAATTGAATGGGCTTCTTAGGAGAACTTAGGTTTGCATTGTCTAATTTTATATTAAAATTAGACCGTCTATTATAATAATTTGTGTATATCAAATACATCATAAAAAGTCTTAAGTGTATTTTTTTGGAGGTTTTTCTCGTAGTTTTTGAGTTTTCATATTGAATCTTCTTGTGTGATTCTTATTGTTATTTTTTTGAACTTTTTGTTGGAAAAGACCTATTAAAATGGATATTTTGTTGGGAAAACCTAATAATTTTTTTTTTTTGAAAAATTCCTATTATAATACTTTCCTTTGTTACTTAAGACCACCTCAAGATTTTTGTCAACAAGTCAATTTTCCGACATTGATTTTAATTTCTTCCCCTTCCTTTCTCATAAAATGAGACCAACCTTTTATTTTTCTATCCTAATCCCTTAAGATAGGAAGCAAGAGGAAAGGGTTTGATAGGGTTAAAGGATTAGGATAAAAAATAGGTTGGTCCCATTTAATGAGAAAGGAAGAGAAATAAAAATCAACTAGTATTTGGGCCCGAACGTTGCTCCGGGTTGGTTTTTTTTTTCGAATTTGATATGCACTTTTCTTCATTCCTATTAAAATATATTAAGGAAAATCAATATTTAGAAGGTACAAATATAATAATGGACACTTAAAGCATGATTAAGAGTTGATTGAGATGATAATTGCGTCATGTATAATAGCAAGAGGTCACGAGTTCAAATCTTGTTGCAAGCTAATTTTACTTTTATTAATTAACGTGGTGTATATACATTGTCACGCACGTCTTTTAATATATTTGTATAGATGTCGAAAAATCGACTTTTTGGCCGAAAATGTTGAAGTGGTCTTTTTCAATGAAAAAGTTTTGATTAAATCTTATCAAACAAAATAAGTATTTTAATAAATCTTTTCCAATAAAAAATTCTACTTTTTTCTACTATTTTCGACTCGTTATCGCTTGTGAACAGAGATGACAGTGGGTAATGGATCCTACCCAAATTCATGGATCTAAATCCATTTTCGACGGATCTGGATCCTCAAATTTTGGACTCTATAGATCCGGGTAGGATATGGATCCTCCTTGAAAAAATGAATCTGGACTGGGTCCTAAATTATTACCCGAATCCAGATCCATTTATCCGTTTACCCTTTTTTATAATATTATTATAATTTAATATTATATTTTGATAATATTATAATATTAGTTATTACATGTTACTGGATTTTCGCTTGAATCTGGATTATTGTTCTAATTAATGTGTGATTTTTGTGCGAAGTTAATGGATAATTAAGTTCGAAAATTGGCTTGATAACTAATCTACAGTTTTATAATTGATAGTTGTAAGTTGTTGGAATAGTTATTTTTCAAAAATTAAATGTATTTTTGATTGATATTAGACAATTTTATCGTTTAAAATCTTTAATTTTTGTGAAAATTAAGGTAATTTGAAGACAATAGGCAAAGATCCATTTAAGGACTCGGATCCGTATGATCCATACGAATTCGGATTTGGATCCTCATTCTTAGTATCTTATGGATCTGGATAAGATTTGGATCCTTGCTTAAAAAACATATCTGAATCTAGATTTTAAAGGACCCTATCTAAATCTTATTTATTGCCATCTCTACTGTGAGTTGTGAATACATAAGTAGACTTGTGCAGGCCGACGACTATTCTACTGCAAAAGTTCAATGGCAAGAGTAAAGAGTGTAAGACTATATGTGGTCGTCTGAGGTGTGCCATAGTGCCATGTGCACGCCGAGGACTACCCCACTGCAACAGTCCAATAATAACGGCAAGAGTAAGACTATGGTGAAAGCATATCCGCTCAACTCTCACCTATATATACATCTGTTGAAGTGTCACTAATTTCAAGCAATTCGCACAAAAAACTAAAACTAATATCAAACAAGATCAAGATCAAAAATGGAGAAGAAATTCTTTGGGCTTTTTATTGTGCTTCTCTTCTTATTTGCTTCTGGTAATCACTTCAATCCCTCCTTTCTTAATAATGTGCTCCCTCCATTTCTCTACATTTTCTCCAATTATAATATGTACAGGTTACTAGGAGAACATAGAAAATGGAAACATATGGGGTTAGGAGTACTCGTGAGTCGTGAGGTTAGTGTAAGAGTGAAAAGGTAGCAAAGGTTTTAAAAAGTAGGAAAAATGGTCAAGAATAAATTTACCGGTAAGTCATTAGCTAATAACAAGTTAACTTTTTGAGTATTTTTGAATAAGTCAACTTTTAATATCAATCTGTTTTAATAAGTTCATATTTAACTGCTTAAATATGATATGTTTAAATCTTCAAAGGAATGAGAGAGAAAACAAAAAGAAATTAAAAATTAAAAAAAGAAAGAAAGAAGTCAGATTATTTACAATTTAACTTGTTTAGAATTTATAAGTACTAAAGATTGACTTATTCAGGAAATAATCATCAATATAACTGATTATATATTAGTAAAAAGAATAAAAGTTGATAATTTAAAATGTATACATTGACATCATCCAACATATTTTTATTATAATTTTTTTATAAGTCAAATTTAGTTTGTAAATAATGTAAAAATTAAAATTTTACAGATATTGAGAAATTGAGGACGTGTATGTGATTATTTTTTATATATATATTGGTGAGATGAATTACCTTATTAGACTGAAATCTTACAAAGGTCAATCTGGTCCGGATTAGCGGGCTAGACATTTTGAGATAGGAGGGTAAGAGAAATAGAATTTGTTAAACATTGCCCCAAATCTACTTAAAATTACCCAAAAAACATTGAAATTATATCTTTAACCTTTTCTATATTTTTCCCTAAACCACCACCCTTCACATCCTGCTACCACCACCACCACCCTTCACATCCTGCCACCATCACCAACTCACTCCACGAAATTATGCCCAATGAAATGCTAAACTAGCTAAAAGTATTACCACCCACCCACCACCACTCCTTCGTGCCTGCCATTTTTTGGGCAATTTCATAATTCAATTTCGGCATTACCCCTCCCTCCTTCTTCATCGTACCACCACCACCCACCCACCTCACTCCACCACCCTCACCACCACTTCCTTCGTCGCACTCAGCCTCCCCAACCACCTTCACTTTCACGTCACCCCACCTTCGAAGGTGATGAAAATTTTTTACCATGCCGGAACGACTTGGCCGGACGTTCGCCCCATGGGTGGAACGTCCTGGCCGGACGTTCGTGCCATGGTAAAAAAAAATTCACCGCCTTTAACTACTAGTGGAGTGACGTGAAGGTGGTGGTGGTTGGGGAGGTAGGTGATGGCACGAAGGTGGTGGTGGTTGGGGAGGTAGGTGATGGCAGAGAGGTGGTAGGTGGTGGGGGTGGTCGGTGGTGTGAAAAAAAGGAAAGGGTAAAATGGTCTTAAAAATAAACTTGGGTAATTTTAAGTAAATATGGGGCGAAGAATAGAAGTTCAGAAGAGGAATCTCTATCCTTAAAGTGCCTCTAGTTGAAAGCACAATCCCAATCACTAGACTAATATTAGCTTGGTAATCATGCTTTTTAATACTACTTCTTTTTTAAGGCATTTAAATATTATAGATACGTAGGTTAGAATATTTAGAAAAAGTGAAACGGTATACGAAAAAGTACAATAAAATAAGAGAAATAATGTAAAGAAAAATAGGTAGGTAACGAATAAAATAAGAGAAAGTGAAAATATTGCTTGGTGAGGTGCTAAAACGGGTATGCAAAAAAAATGTAATAAAGTCGAGTGAGTGAAATAAAAAAAAAACAACCATACAAGAAATGTGACTATGTGAGTAGATAAAAAAGCTACTATAAGATTTGGGAGTCTTCTAGGTAGAATTGTCATGAACTATCTTTACAATCCAAGGCCATTGCTAATTATCAGTGTCGAAATTTCTACTTTATGGTTATTTGGTAGACAAAAAAATTATAGAACTTGCTAGTGTAAAATGAGAGGTTTGTTTTTGGTTGGAAATAATTTAACAGACTGGGACAAGTAGAATATATGATGAATTCTCGCTTCCTATAATATATATGAAAAAATTTATTTACTAATGGAAATTTTTGTGAGAAGTTACTTTCTGTATTGTCACCTAAATAACTTTTGGAAGTATGCATGAATTTTGTCATATTCTTATGTGAACCAAACGACTACATATCTAGAAAAGTATAAATAAGCAACTTCTTATATTTTGTGAGAATCATTATTTACTATTAATTTGAGTTGGAAAACATCAAATAAACAACTTCTTATATTTTGTGAGAATCATTATTTACTATTAATTTGAGTTGGAAAACATTCAATCGACCTAGTTGCTAATAGATTTCCAACTTCTTCTCAACAATGGTGAATATATTTTGATCCTGTACTAGATGGAAAATTTAGTGACTAGATGTAGTTATGATCTCCAACTAAATCACCTTTAATTTTCAAATTCTAGCAGACCAAACATCTCCATATCCGGCTTCCTATGATTTTTTTTACATATACAAATTTTTTTAAAATATTTGAGTTTTCTTGTGTGTATATGACAGAGATGAACATGGTGGTTGAGGTTGATGGTGCCAATTGCGCAAAACCGAGCAAGTTTTACCGTGGTCCTTGCTTTAATAGTATTTCTGTAAAGCCTTGTACTCAGAGATGTAGCCAAGAGAATTGGCCTATCGGAGTGTGTACCAAAGATCTCAGATGTGAATGCCAAAGACCTTGTTAAACAGTGTATGCTCCTAATCCATAATGTATGCATAAATTTATTGCAATAACTCGAGCTAAATGACTGCTTATTGTTACTTGTTATTGTTGTTCCTAATAATAATAATAATAATAATAATAATAATAATAATAATAATAATAATATAATATAATATAATATAATATAATATAATATAATATAATATAATATAATATAATATAATATAATATAATATAATATAATATAATATAATATAATATAATATAATATAATATAATATAATATAATATAATATAATATAATAATTAATAATGATAATATCAATGACAATGACGACGACGACAACAACAATAATAATAATAATAATATATAATAATAATAATAATAATAATAATAATAAATACTATTTTCATTAAATGTTAAGAGTTTAATATAATTACACAGTTTTTTTTTTCATGAATTAGTATTATAAGAACGAATAGGACTTAGGTACGATCTAGTTATTTATTAGATGCTACAAAGGAATACGGAATAGTTACTTGTATTAAGCAGGTAACTTCTCTAAATAATAATTTGTGTATTTTCTTTCACACCGTCTCTAGAAAACCTTAGTAAATTACAATTTAAATTAAAAAGGAAATGAGTAATGAAGTAAGGGCTTGTTCTCCCCAGCTTATTTTAGTTCAGTTCAGCTCCAATCAGTTCAGTTCAGTTCAATTCAGATCAGTTCAGTTCAGCTCCATTTTTTTATAACCATTTTGCTAAATACTATTATTATGTTGGTATAATTTATTTTACTAATTAATCTTATTATTATTATTATTATTATTATCATTATTATTATTATTATTATTATTTAAATATATATCATTACTATTAAGTATTATTATTATTATTGTTGTTTCTATATATCATTTTGTTTATTACAGCTTTACTCATTATTATTACTATTATTATTAGGAAGAACATGGTTTAGGTCAAAGCACAAATAAACCCACTTTTTTTGACCCATAAACCAATCAAATCGCGTCAAGACGGTTTATGATGTAATTTTCGCGGTCCAACCCAATCATTATTTTTATTACTAAATATTTTTATATTATTAAATCTAATTATTAAAATAGTAATATTAATTTACTTCTTAAATATTATTGTTATTATATATCATCATCAAGTATTAATATATTAATAAAAAATAATATAAATAAATAATTATTAATTATCATTATTATCATTAATTATTATTATTATTAATTTATGATTAATAATATTATTTATTTATAACTATCATTTAAAAATATCCAAAATACTATCAATATTATTCATTATTATTACTTATCATTATAATTATTATTTAATATTCATATTATTATTGTTTAAAATATTATTTATATTTATTACATTCAGTTTATTTTAATTCAATTCAATTCAGTTCAATTCAATTCAGTTCAGTTCAGCTCCAATAAGTTCAGTTCAGTTCAGCTCTAATAAGTTCAGTTCAGTTCAGCTGTTTTATGCCGAAGAGAACAGGCCCTAAGACATATAAATACAAATAAGCTAAGGGGACGATTTGCCCAATTTTAGAATTTCGATACTACCCTCACACATATATTAATCAATATCTATACAAATACTACCTCCGTTCTTTTTTAGTTGCAACGTTTGACAAATTGCACTATTCATGTTCTCTTATTTGACCACATTTATTGATTTATATGTTAAACAAAATATAGTCATGTGGGGTCTTGTTTGATTCGTTTCGATATAAGCTTTCATAATATCAAATTTTTATAATTTTTACTTACATACGATTAAAGATAAAACGATTTGAAATTGTACATTGGCAAGCGTGAAAGTCAAAACGTTGCAACTAAATAAAAACAGAGGTAGTATATTAAAAGGCGTATCTACTAAAGGTATGATGTCTCGTGACACTCTCCTCAATCTTCTAATACACATGTTCATGGTCTCATTTGAAAATATTAACAATGTGTAGCTATTAGGAATCAAACAGATGACCTTTAAAATAAAAATGTGAGTTTAACCACCAATCCACTACAACTTCAATGTTTAACGACGTCTCAAACTAAACATAACTAGTTTTCAAGCCCGTGCGTTGCACCGGTTCTTGTTTATATTATTTTTTTGCAATTTTTTGTTAACATTGTTGATTATGTGTTGCTGTAAAATGAGATTTTTCAACACCATTTTATTTACATACTTCCTCTGTTCTTTTTCTATTGCAATAATTACCACTTTGGGTAGTTTTATCTATTCGAACCACTCCACTTTTAGTAAAAAAATAAACTATAATTGACAATATTGCCTTTACTTTATGTTAATAAAATCATCATTAATTACTCATTAGATTGCCTCATAAAAGTGCGTTTAAGGATTTACTTATCTCCTACCCTTATTAATTAAAGGGGTACCTCTATGTTGAACTACTCTTTTTTTCATTTCCTTAAAACCATGTCCAAATCCATTATTGCACTAGAAAAAGAACAGATTAAGTATTTGTCATTATACTTAACACTTTTATTAAGGGAATAATATTGCGAATTTGTAACAAAAGTTATATTATAGTTTTGATCTCTAACATTTTTATTAAGGGAATAACATTCTGATCTTACTCCAATTTCATAAAAATTGTTATTTTTATCCCTAATAATATCTTAGATTTTTTAAAAAATAAATTATCATGCCATAATGTTCGTTTTTCAAGTTCGCACTAGACTGCAAATTACAAAATGCTAATAAAATCAATTTTGAAATCTATGAATAATAATATATTTGATAATCGTATCTGACTCTGGATCGTCCGGACTAAAATACAAGTTATCCATTAAAATGTGTACCGCATAGTGTAAAATGTTTATGACCTACTCCCTTCATCCCCTAAAGATTTTCAATACCTGAATCTCTATTATATAAGGGAAGAGGAGAGAGACACCAAAATTGGTAAATCCTTTTATATCCTTAAGTAATAACATACAAATTCACCATCTTTTACCATTATACCCTCAATTAACAAAATATTTACATCATTCTTGATTTATTGGTTTTCAAAAAATAGAAGAAAAATATATAATGAACAATTTTCAAATATATTATGTAATTGACATTTTATTTGTTTTCGCACGCATCGCATGTATACAAGACTGGTATTAACTATAGTAAGACTTGGGCAAAGTTGTAAACATGCGGGGAGAAAGAAGATAGAAAAATGCTACCAAAATGAAGACGAAAGGCTCCATTCGAAATAAATTATTTTACATAATGTTGGGAGTAGAATGTTGTTGAGCTCTAACTCACTTATATATGTTTACTTTTTATCTTCTTTTCAGGTATGGTGGACAAGAGACGATAAAATGGCATACTTGTGATGATGTCATAAATCAATAATTTAATATACTACTATTATTATATAAAATAAATGGCTGTCTTTCTGGTTAGCTTTTGAAATGGCCGTTATGTATTAATGTGCTCTTTTGATCCTTGTACTTTTAAATTATGTGGTTTGAAGCCTTTAGGCTCTAATATAATAATTTCCCTTTCTATTAGAAAAAAGTCTCTTTTGATTTGTATCTTTCCAGTCCTTCTTGTGAAGTTGATATTTATCGTTAAGAATGCATATATAACTCAAGCCACCATGCAAATGATGCAATCACACCAGTAGAGAAAACAATATCGTTTATGTTCAAGATTACATTTTGTTAGGAGGTATGAAATCTAATCCATGTTGAATATAGGAAAAATCATATCGCAAGTCATTAAATGGATTAAACTAATTTTTTATTTTACGATTAGATAAGTTGATCAACAACTCAAATAATTCAAGAATGATTCCAATACTTAATTAGGGTATGTTCTATTCAGCATAAAACAACTAAACTGAATTAAATTGAACTGAATTGAACTGAACTGAAATGAATAGTAATATGTGAGAGTAAAAGTATTGTCCAAAGCTGAACTGAATTGAAATGAACTGAACTGAACTGAGCTGAACTGAATTGAAATGAAAATAAGTTGGGGAGAACATGCCCTTAGTTCGATAACTAACCAATATATATTTGTTGATTTAATTCAACAATCAAGTGAATATCCAACTTACCAAATAAGGCCCACGGTAAGTAAATATATATCTCTATTACATAAGGGAAGGGGGGAGCAACGGTGTCCTTTTTTAAACCGACTATTTTGCCCCCCTTTCCTTTCTAAATTACAAAATACTTGCTTGATTAGCTTCTACTTGATTAGCTTATATGAGGAAAATTAAAGTTTCCTCTTATTATAACTTTATAGAAATAAAATACATGCTTGATTAGCTTCTACTTTCACTGATCAACAAATATGTTTCATATTATTATCATTGACGACTACACATACATAGCTTTTTATGCACGCGATGCGTGCGATGACATTTTTAGGCCTAATTATTACTAGTAGTAAACAAAAAGAAAATGCAAGTTAGTATTTAAGTTCACCTCCATTTTGTAGAAATAAGATTCTTTGAACTACAATCAAATAGTATTTAAAAACACTTTAATAAATAAGTATAAATAATGAACAAATAACGGTATTTTATTTCTATAAAATGCTTTGCAAAAACCATTTCATGCGAAATCAGATTGTGTATGAAAAATTTGAAATTTCATTTCACCTATAATTGAAAATCAAAGTGTTCAAATTTAGAAAAGGGAAAAATTAAAAATGACCATTTCATGCAAAATCAGATTGTGTATGAAAAACTTAAATTTCCTTTCAAATATAATTGAAACTCAAAGTGTGAACATTTAGAAAAGGAGAAAAAATTAAAATGATGAAAATTCTTAAATATCTGTGAAATCAGAATTTAGAAGTTAGACAAGGAAAAAAAACTAAAATTGTATTATACTTTTCGGTTACAATTTTGGGATCATAGAGAAATTACTGAAATCCATATAAAAAACTATTATAAATTACAAAAATGAATAAAACCAAAAAAAAGAACATGACGATATTTGTAAAGAACATCATACTGATTATAAAAGAACATGCGCATATAAGACTTGAGAAACAAAAAACTATTCAAAATCACAAAAATGAATGACAACATAAAAAGAACATGGAAGAATCTTATTCAATAAATAGAGGTGAACTTACATACTAACTTGCATTTTTAGTTTGTTTACTACTTAGTATTAGGCCTAAAAATATCATCGCACGCATCGCGTGCACAAAAGACTAGTAATAAATAATTCAAAGGGAACAACATGATCCAATTCATGATCCAACTAACAATATATAATCCCTTATGTGAATTAATAAAATAAATTTCTCAATCCCACATGCTTGCATCAATCATCTATACAAACATATTATAACCAACATAGGCAACATACTTCGCACAACAACATAAAACATGCAAAATCACTTTGTTATTATAAGCCACATATGAACTATAAATTAGTTTCATATACATAATAGTGGATCAATCCTACTCTTAGGACATGATACTAGTCTACTAACACATAGGTATGTACGTACCTTGTGTAGACAAAACGATAGGCCACCTTCACAATCTTAGAAGTCGGTTAAAGAATATTCTCCGCCTACCAAATACCAACATAACCAAGAATCAGTACATAAATAAATGTCTAACAACTTTAAAATATTTTAAATCCTCTTTAAAATTGTTTAAAAATATTTTTAAACATCAAAACTTCAACTATTAATGTCTCCTAGTATAGTACTACCATACTAGTCATTAAAAACCCTCAAAAATCCATACTTTACTATTTAGAACTCCACCATAAGCATACTAATAAAAATTTCAGCAACTTATATCATGTTTAAAACCTTCTAAAAGTCATTCAAACATAATCATAAACATTAGAGTACTCAATTTTCATAATCTATGATATAGTACTACAATTTCCAACTCTTAAAAAATTAAAAATCCATGCTTTGACGGTTAAAACCGTAGCTTAAACATACTTAATAAATCTAAATTTTAATTACTTTGCTATACTAAAAATAATCTGAAATCTATATTTAAATCATCAAAGTTACGTACTTTAATCATGAAAATATTAAAACAATACTTAAAACATGGACCTAATATCAAAATAATATAGAGGAGGAAGAGAAATAAACCAAAGAAGAGGAAAGGAGGAGGAAGACACGGCAAGGGAGGGGTGGCGCTTCTGCCGGTGAACGGTGGTGGTCGTCGGCCGGTGGCTGTCGCTGGCAGCAAGGAGGAAAGAAGCTAACTAACCTTTTTTGCGAGGAAAGAAGCTAAGAAAAAGAATCGGAAAGTACCAAAACTAGCCGATTAAGCTACCAAAATCCCCCTTAAATCAAAAAATTTCTTGGTAGTCCACTTGTCTCTAATCATCAGTCATCAAACAATTTCTAATTTGGAATATGTGCAATGATACAACTAAATTATTTGATCTTTCATAGATTCTAAGAATTGATATAAAGTGAAAATTTGACCTAAATCCATCTTAAAAAAAAAGAACTCATAAATAAGAATTTTCGACCTGAAAATGATAAAAATCATCTATTGGGTTGAAAGCCCATCTGAAACAATCTGATATCTACCCGAAATCAGTTCCATTTAGCACGTCGAGAGGATTTAAAAAAGAGTTCAAAACCCCTGTTTTATTTATTTATTACCTGATCAACACTGATTAGCTTAAAAAAGGGCTCAAATCTACTAAAAGAATTATGAGCTTAGCATGCATGATCCTAAAACACAACTTTGTTTGAAGAAATAATTGCATTTCTTTGCCTGATATTTCTTTGTTTGAGGAAGTATCTCTGACATTAAAGCCAACATTAATGTTTCAAGAATGGAATCAGAGATACCTACTTTGTATAAAAGAGAAATTTTCTTAATATGAAGTCAACATCATTATATTCATCTAAACTAAACCCACATATTCTCTCTATCATCACTATTATTATTTGTTCCTTCTGAAATCTGTAGTGAAGTGGCATCAATTTTGAAGATTAAGAAAATATGGACTCTTAAGTATTAATGGCTACATTTCTCATGATCTTGATCGAATTATAACCTATGCAATTCATAGTAAAAAAAAAATTATATGTGTTCTAATTATTACAAATGTTCAAGCAAATATGATTAGTAACTTAAATTAAGAAAATCCATTCATTGTTTTTAATCTAAAGCCAAAAACAATGTAATGGCTCTGTCATATCAAGAAAGTCTTCAAAGCCATCTTCCGCTCCAGTTATATGAAACTTCTGGGTGTCGAGTGAGTAGAAAACTATACTATTCCCTTTAAGCATTGAGACATAAATCCTATTTCTCATCCCAACCTCTGTCGTCTCTGCTGAAAAACATGATGACGGCTGGCTAAGGAACAAGATGGAGTTACCAAGACTTTTCACTTTGACCCATTTTTCTTTAGAAAAATTAAACTTGAATAATTCAACCCATATTCCCATATATCCGATAAATACACCTACAAGTTCTCCATTACACTCAACTAAGTAATATGAATGCAATGTTGTCTTAATAGGCGGTCTGCTATAAACTCGCCAATTTCCTTCTCCATTTACCACTTGAAATACTCCCAGATATCCAATCGTGTCAAGAACATGAAACGCGCCCTTAAAATAGACGACACTACTTGTTCCAACTATAAATTTGTTGTCTATATTGGGAAACTTGCATTCAGTCCATGAATCATATCCATGTTGCATATAATATACTTTTACTGTATTGATATTATCGCATCCAAAAGCTATAATCATAGAGTCAGGAGAAGTCGGACATGTTGAGAATCCAATACTTCTAATATCAATATTAAGTGAGACAGGACTTGGCGGAAAATCCCCCCTCACTCTTGTGAATAAGTTGAAGAAGTTGGTATGTTCCTGGAGACAAATCGATGTAATTAGCCACCCATCTTTGGAGAAATGAACCGTAAAAGGATCTGTAGATAATCGAAGGAGGTTGTAGTAGTGTGAATCACCTCGAGATGGGTCCATTACTTGACATAATCCATCTTCATTCTTACGGGAGATGAATAAAGGCAGCATGTTCATGGGTCTGCATTGAGGGATACAAGGAACTGCTGCTCGAATTGTCTTACAACTTGCTCGGAAGTTCACATAATCAAACAAATGCATATGTTGTGAGATTACATGTATCATGTCATAGGGAAGCTTACTGAACGGGCTTTCATCCTCTTCTAAAAGAGCCATGTGAACTAATTCATCATTGATGACCATCCCTTGGTCTGAAGCATCATCACTCAATTTCTCATCTTCTTTTTTATCTTGCACAACTTCTAATCTGACACAGCATAAGCAAAAATTAAGATGATTAGATATAAGGATGTGACGAGAATAATCCCAACATGGCCAGGACCGTTCCTGAACATTATTGGGCTAATTGATCTCATAGCAATTAATTTGAAAGAACAACTATAAACAACGTGTAGGTACTAACCTTTGATGATGTTGTGGCATGGGATTCACCCAAGTATGTGAGTGTATAGGGGAGTTCAAGCTTGGGCTTGGGCAAACCAAAGACTTGGTTAAACTCCTGTCATCTAGGCTGTAAGAAGAGAGAATATCAGGCAAAGAAATAAAGTAGACACAATTTGCTTCAACTTGTTTTATTCCGTTTGATTCAGTAGGACAATTGTTAGATCCCCAACACCATGTGCAACAATCTTTCCCAAGGAAAAAGGCGCGGCCATCCAAAGATTTCACCTCAATCCATTCCCTTAGTAGAGAATCCAACTTCCAGACTTTTACTTGGCCGATTTTTTCATCTTCATAATGGGTTATACGAAATCCAACCCAATATATAGTCCCGCAAGATTCAAGCAGGTAATCTTCACCATGAACATAAGAATAATCCCACTTCTGCATCTTGCGCGTGATGATCTTTAATGACAGCGAGTTGGTAGGCTCATCAACAACCTCCATACTCACCACATAATCTCGCATCCCGCTGTATACATCGGCATCATCATTGGAATCCTCAACACCGGAATCATCATCGCCATCATCGTCACCATCATCTTCGGAATCATCATCGCCATCATCGTCACCATCATCTTCTTCCGAATCATCATCGCTATCATTGTCACCATCATCTTCGGAATCATCATCATCATTGGCGTTATGATGCTCCTGCACTATAGCCCAACAATATATAATCCCATCCAGTGTAACAGCGTTTCTTATATGTAATATGTGCATAGTTGGACTATCTAGCTGAAGTTGTTGAGTGTGCCAGTTATCATTATGTCTGATAGTAGTAGGATGACATGAAAAAACTTGGTTTCCAAAGAACAAGAAAAGCACACAATTCGAATTTGCGCTAGGAGGTGATGTTAGCGTACAACTTGTCAATTCTATGTTCTCCTCTATACCAGGCAATGGCAATGGAGGAAGATTGATTATTTCGAAAGACGTCGATTAAGAGATACAGAGAAATATCTTGCGATCCTTAAGATCGTTGAGGATTAACCAGCCATAGCAGGAACCTTCAATAGACTTGCCACGCAATTCAGGGATGCTCTTGATGTAGAAGTTGTTATTAGGAGGTAAAGGAGAACTTGTACAGAATGTCTGAATCTGTTTTTTTCTAGAATTTCCATGTGTGTACACCAGCCATGGTGTTTCTCCTTGAGGCGGATGTGGAGGTCGACGTATATTATTCACCTTGTCTTCCATTAATATATAGTCTCAAGTTTCTTTATTTATCGATGAAGACGTTTACGGCAGAGGTTTAAGTTTATGGAATATTTTTTTTGGTGTGAGAGAAGACCAAAGGCTCAAGTTACAAAGCAAAAGAAGCAAAAAGAAAACGAGAAAACAACGGAAAGAAACAAGATAAGTTTATGGAATATGGAACCCTATTATATAGTTGCCAAAATCCTAGTCTTACTAGGGTTCGGTTTACTTACAAATAAGAATACAATTATACAAAATCGATGTAATTAGCTAGTTCCATCATTTAACTTGGTTTTCTTTTCCTAGTTCCTAGTTCAATATAGTCGAGCAAGGAAAGAAAAAATACTTTAACTGATTAAGACAGTGAGCTGTATGCACCCGGCCCAAACGACATGGTACAAAGAATAAAACATAGAGGAAAGTTTAGTAGTCTGCAGTATCATGGATTAAAATCCACTAGTATTATACGCTGAAATTTACCTACTTCTCCTCCACCAAAATAGGAGATAAGTTTTCTTTACCAATTATTTTGCTTTTTTTTTTAATTGTTACTTTTGGTAAATTTGTTTTCTCCCTCCAAAATATCTCAAGGTTTGAAGCAAATACTCTATTCTTTTGTTATGTCTTTATTTTTTATAAGAAAAATAAAGTATGCAACCCTTAGGACTTTATAGAGTGAAAATATTAGACAATAACTAAATGATAATATGAGGGATCAACATTTTGTCATTTTAGAAAATGTATTTTCATTCTTATTGCAAGCCCTAAAGTGCAGATGTCAAAACGAATCTTAGAAAGTTGCACATGAAAGAGAGAGAAATAACCTTTAAGAAATGATAGTTATATACACAAATGTTTTACCAAATACCCCTGAGTTTTCACATAAGTCACAATATATCCTCGAACTTTTGATAATTTACCAAATACCCCCGACTTTTACACAAATGTAATAACTAAGGGTCACCAACTGTGTTAGTCATTAATCCCCTATTCAACCCGGATGGTGGCTAGAGATGAGGTTTGGTAGGAGGGGATAGGTTTATGTGGCCAGGGAAGAATTCTTGTGGTAAAAGAAGGGATTTCAGCTTCGTTTTGGTGGCTAGGGTGGTGGAATGGGAAGAGGTTGGGTGGAGAGAGAAATGAGAGGGAAGAGGATTATGGAGGAAGAGAAAGTTAGGGTTAATTATGGAAGATATATAGGTTTAAGTAGAAGAACAATTTATGGTGGGTTAGTGGTAATTAGGTCGAGATGGATGAGAGAATGGAACATGGAAATGGGGCAAAAATAAAGAAGGATTTTTCTACATAGTGCCCTTTGTGTTTTACGAAATTTTACATTGTACCCAACCTTCTTCAACTTTTCACATTAAACTTTCTAAACGACACACAAAATACCCATTCTAATATACAATCCTACCCTGAACCTCGGTTAGCCTTCAATTTCTTAGACCACATCCCAAACCTCCATCAACTAATAAGGTTAAAAAACCCTACTCTACTCCCACATGGTAAGAAAGTCTCAAAATCTACTGTTTGATATTTGCATAAGGGTATATTAAGTGATGTTTAGAAAGTATAGGGATACAATATGGAAAGTTCAAAAAGGCCAGGTACAATGTAGAATTTCGTAAAATATAAGGATGTTACGTAGAAAAATGGGGTTTAAAGGAGGTCACTTGACATAAAATGAACAGAAGAAAAAATCAACCCCAGAAACCAACACAAGGTACCTATCAATAACAAAATGCTAAAATTAAGGTAGTTTAATTTGGGGCAACAATTTTTTTATAAATTATGAGGGACCAAAATAGGAATTAAAGTATCATTGGAAAAAAGGCATTGTGGGAACATCTCTACTGACGAACCATTTCAATAGTACGGGTGTTGTCATTCCACAAGGTGACAGGCTAAAATCGTATCACCTAATCAAAAATAACCTAAGGTCCACTAACTAGTAGTTAGGGAAGTAGGATCGAATCCACATGGAGATAGCTATATTATTGTATCTGAACTCTGATATTATACTAACTAAATCAAATGAAAAGGGTTGGTTTACTGAACTAAGCAAATAATCAAATCGTAAATATTAATTAAGGGAAATACTAGGGAACGGTTTACCATATATGCAATTCAGGATATCAAGAATGATTGAAGAGCTTAATGAAATAATCTAACTAGAGCACATGTAATTTCTCTCGAACATTACCTCCCTCGAAGCTCACTAAGCCGCTCTCGCATGGTCATAGATCTCTAAGCCTACTATTGAAAGCCTATACAAAATTCTACCTCTAGGTCTATAACTTTGTATTGCAATAATAATCAACACAATTGGCCAAACTTGTAGATTAACATAAATAACTCAATAGCAAGAATCAAACAATTCAATAAATTAAATAATCATTCAATCAATCCCTAATATGCATACATAGATCCACAATCCCTAGAAAGTAAACTACTCACACATAATTGGGGAAAACATAATCGCAATAAAATAAGAAAACAACATGATGAAATAACAAAGAAGAATTGAAAAGAGAATAATAAGGGATGAGAAACAATACCAATTGAAGAAAGAATATTGAAACCAATTACTCTATCGAATCTTGAATGAATTTGTTAAGTAGAATAATTTAGGATTCTTGAGAGAATAAAAGCACTTAGAAAACTAATGACTGAAATTATAATAAGAAAACGTTGTTCTTCCCCACTTAAAGAAGACTATTATAATAAAACAATAAAGAGCGCAACACGCGCTTCAAAACTGATTAAAATAGCCCTGTCCGGCGTCCGGGCAGCCGGGACGTATTTCACCGAGTCGGGCGGTTGTCATGTCATTTTCCTTAGAAGTGAAATAGCGCCCCGCTAGGTCGGGCCTGCAAAAAATATTTTGTTTTCTTCCAAATCTTCTCCAAACAATCAAAATTGGCTAAGTAAAGGCGCCCGGGTAGTCGGGGCGGATTCCGCCCAACCGAGCGATCATTAGCCTGCACAAATCTCTATCTTCAAAATGTCATAACTTCTTCGTTATTTGTAGGAATTAGTGTAACAAAAGCCTGGATGAGCTTATGTCAATCACGCAATATATATAAGGGAAAATGGAGGCAGCCTCCTTTAAAAACAAAGACAATGTAGAGGCAACCTCCTTTAAAAACAAAGACAATGTAGAGGCAAACTCTAGTATAAGTAGTTAAAGGAAAGAAACTAGGTTTTGTATTATTTTCAGAATGAATAACAATAAAATTTACTTCCTTTTATAGCTAACAAGACAAAAGCTCTAACAAACTTTCCCGCCAAATTTGATTCTAACAGATTCTAACTAACTAATTTTAACTAATCAAAACAACCTCTAACTATCCTCATATTAAAATTAGGCAGTGACCACCCGTTGGAAAGCTCTTGAAGTTGTAGAATCTAACCCAATTGAAATCACTACATTTGGATTTATAGAACTTGAGATATAATCAAAAGAGTGGACTGCAGTCATTTTTCTATTTCTTTCACTGTTCGCGTTTCTTTAAAACTTTTCCAACTCAATGCTTGTGCTCTCAAAATTACATCATCTCTTGTAGTGATATAAATGAGTAGGAAATGCACCAAAATATGCTAATTCTTACAATGATCAACCTGAAACTACAAACACACTACAAGGAGCATATTAGTACTAAAAATAGCTCCAAAGAGTGCAATTAAGACCAATAATCAATGAGGGACGGTGGTAAAAACTCTATATAAAATAGACTTATCACAAGGCACGACCATGGAAGTAAGTTTCTCGCAAAAACTTGAAAGTTGAAGGAAGTTTGGGATAAATTTTTAATGTAAGAATTTGAATAACAAAACATAGTGTAATTTAATTTACATGGATAGGTATGTTTTACTTCCTCCGTTTCACAATAAATGAAACATAGAGAAAGTGAGAAGTTACCAAGGAATTTAGAGAGATAAAGTTGGGACCACAATAAAGTAGAGTGAAGAAGTATTGAAGTTGTGGTCCCCTCTTACTTTTTGGTGGTATATTTATAATAAGAGTGAATTTTTTTAACATTTAGAGCTTGGTTTCACTTATTGTGATTATTCCAAATAAGAAAAGTGTTTCACTTATTGTGAAACGGAGGAAATATGTACTTAAATAAATTAAGTTTCAATACCTTCATGACTTGATTTTTATAGGAAGTTAATTTCCTTGTAGAATACTTCGTCAAGAAGCGAATTCTGCACGAGTTATGATTAGAAAATCAATCTCCTTGTATAAAATGACTAATAAGAACTTGAGTATAATCTACTATTGTGGTTGGTTGTACCTTAGTAATGACAATAAGTATTTAGCCTATTCACTAAGTTATCATTCCACATAGTTTGAACTTTGAAGCATAACACCTAACACAAACCACAGTCCACAAAAATGTTTACTATTCTGCCTTGAAAGAAAGGACTCCCCTCTCTCTACCCCGATAGAGAAACCCTACCCTCCGGTTGCCCTCCGCTGTGGCGGCTGCCCTCCTTAGTCTATGGCTGAGGAGATCTCTGAAATTGTTTCCAACCTACGTATAGATGATGAAGAGGACCAAGTTCTTGATCTTGAAACTGTGAACCCTAATGGTGAAAGCACTGTTTCCTTGTTGTTGTTGGGACGATTACTGACGGAACGCAACTATAATGTCGAAGCTTTCAAAAAAACAATCACTACTGTTTGGGCCCCGAAACATGGAATTGTTATTAGGGCTCTTAGCCCTAATCTATATGCTTTCCAGTTCTTTCATTGGCGTGACATGATGAAGGTCCTTGAAGGCCGACCGTGGTGCTTTGACAACATGCTTATTTTACTTAAAGAAGCCGACGGCGACGAACAACCAGACCAGGTAACCTTAAATCATTCCCCTTTCTGGATTCGTCTGAAAAATCTCCCCTTTAATAATCGTTCCAATGATGTCGTTAAGGCTTTAGTTGGTAATATGGGTGAGATTCTTGATATGGAGGAAGATGTGTTAGGCTTTGGCAGGTTTCGACGTGTTAAAGTAATGCTTGATGTATCAAAACCTTTAAGGCGTTATAGAAAAATGAGAGATAAGAAGGGCAAGGAGATACAAGTTGATTTTTCTTATGAGCGCCTCCCATATTTTTGTTTGGCTTGTGGTGTAATGGGGCACTCTGAAAAGGATTGTCAATCAGTTCTTGAAGAAGACAAATGTGAAAAGCTTGGCTGGCACTTGGGCTGAAGCTAAGCTACACAGGAAAGGTAGAACAAAAGAAATTGAAGAAGAGAGTAAATTTAGACATTGCAAGAAAATTCTTTTTGATGCTGGATGTGCTGGGTTACTAGAGAAAAATGAGAAGATAGAGGTTGTGACCTCTTTAAATAATGGCGCTAAGGAGAAAAGTTTGGTGCAGGAGAATCATTTAATAATTGGTGTTGTAGGTGACAAGGGGAACAACATTAATACCCCCCCTGTCACGAGTTCCCAAGTGGAGTTTGCCACTTCACCACATGCTAACCCTTTGTCTCCTGAGAAGACATCTGGTACTTTGAGCTCACCAAGTACAGATACTTTTATTTTTAAAAGTGTGAAGGGAGGTAAAGGTAACAAGGCCCACTCTTGGAAAAGATTGTCTCGCGATGCTGTGATAGATAAAGGTTTACCTCAACAAATGGATATGGACCCTCCTGATATGGTCCATAAACGTTCGAAGGCCCACTGTGATTTGGTGTCTGATGATGAAGATGGGACTATGAAGCGTGCAAAGCTAAGTCCATCTTGTGAAGCTGCTCACCTTTTTTTGGCGGAGGTTGGTTCTGACCAACCCCGCCTAGCATTATGAATGTTATGTGCTGGAACTGTCGAGGGATGGGCAACCCTTGGTCAGTTCGTCAGCTCCGTAGATGGAGCATTCATTTTGCCCCTGACATTGTATTTTTGTCAGAAACGATGATAAATAAATCTGCAGTTGAAGCTTTGAAAGACAGGCTTGGTTTTCAGAATGCTTTTGGGGTTGCTAGTAGAGGGAGAGCTGGAGGTTTGTGTCTGTACTGGAAAGAGGAGGTTCGTTTTTCTCTCGTTTCTTTTTCTCAACATCATATTTGTGGTGATGTGGAGGATGGAGATAAAAATTGGAGATTTGTCGGTATCTATGGTTGGGCAAAGGAGGAAGAGAAACACCGTACTTGGACCCTTATTCGTCATTTATGTGAGGACTCCACTCTTCCTATTTTATTTGGAGGTGATTTTAATGAGATTTTATGTTACGCTGAAAAAGAGGGTGGAGCAGACAGAGTTCGTCGGGAAATGTCAAACTTCCGTGATACCATGGATAACCTTGCTCTTCGAGACCTTGGCTACGTTGGGACTTGGTACACATGGGAACGGGGAAATTCTCCTTCAACTTGTATTCGAGAAAGATTGGATCGCTTTATTAGCTCTGACTCGTGGTTGACCTTATACCCTCATACAACTGCCGAGCATGCCCTTCGCTACAAATCAGATCATTCGGCAATTGTCATTAGGCCTCAAAAATTCAGCAGGCCCACTGGTAGAAAGAGGCGGCATTATTTCGAAACATGTTGGCTGTTGGATGACAAATGTGAAGCAGTGGTCCGTGAAGCTTGGGACAAATCTAGTGGGGCCCCCATTACTGGGCGTATGGAGTCCATGGCCCATACATTGTTGACTTGGAGTACTGAAACTTTTAAGAAGCTAGGGAAGCAGATTGAGGTAGTAGAAAAAGAACTCTTGTCGGCCCAACAACAACCCGTTTCTGTGATGAGTTGTAATGTTGTGTGGAGCTTGAGAAAAAACTTGATGATTTGCACGCAAAACATGAAGCTTATTGGTATTTGAGATCTAGAGTAGCGGAGGTGAAGGATGGGGACAAAAATACTAAATATTTTCACCATAAAGCTTCTCAACGTCGGAAACGGAACTTTGTTAAAGGTTTATTTGATGCACAAGGGACTTGGTGTGATGATGCAGATAGAATTGAAAATATTTTTACATCTTATTTTGATTCGATATTCACTTCAACTAACCCTTCTGATTCAAATTTTTGTGATGTGTTGAAGTTCATTGATCCTGTAGTATCTGATGCATGTAATCAACAGCTTATGAGACCTTATACAAAAGATGAGATTTTCATAGCCCTTCAGCAAATGCATCCCTGCAAAGCTCCTGGCCCTGATGGTATGCATGCTATCTTCTACCAGCGTTTCTGGCATATTGTTGGTGATGACGTAACCTTATTTGTTAGTAATATTTTACATGGCTCCTCTTCTCCTAGCTGTGTTAATAATACTAATATTGCCTTGATTCCTAAAGTGAAAAATCCTACCAAGGCTGCAGAATTTAGGCCTATTGCTCTATGCAACGTTCTTTATAAGCTGGTCTCCAAAGCAATTGTGATGCGAATGAAAGAATTTCTTCCTCAGATGATTTCTGAACAACAAAGTGCTTTTGTTCCTGGGAGACTCATTACTGATAATGCTCTTATTGCTATGGAAGTCTTTCATTCTATGAAGAACAGGAGTCGTAGTCAGAGAGGTACTATTGCTATGAAGCTAGATATGAGCAAAGCCTATGACAGGGTGGAGTGGGGCTTTCTTAGGAAGCTTCTGCTCACTATGGGGTTTGATGGAAGATGGGTGAATTTGATTATGAAATGTGTTTCTACTGTCACCTATTCCTTCATTATTAATGGAGGTGTCTGTGGTTCTGTTATTCCTGCTCGTGGACTTCGCCAGGGAGACCCTCTTTCTCCTTATCTTTTTATTATGATCGCTGATGCTTTTTCTAAAATGATTCAGAAGAAAGTTCAGGAAAAGCAGATTCATGGAGGTAAAGCCAGCCGTAGTGGTCCAGAAATTTCTCATCTTTTCTTTGCTGATGACAGTTTACTCTTCACTAGAGCCACCCGACAGGAATGCACTGTTATAGTTGATATCCTCAACCATTATGAATTAGCATCCGGGCAGAAAATTAATTATGAAAAGTCGGAAGTCTCATTTAGCAGAGGAGTTAGCATTGCTCAGAGATCATATTTGACAAACATTCTGAACATGCGGCAGGTTGACAAGCACGAGAAGTATCTTGGTATCCCCTCTATCTCTGGTAGGTCAAAGAAAGTAATATTTGACTCACTAGTAGATAGAATTTGGAAGAAACTCCAAGGTTGGAAAGAGAAGTTGTTATCCAGAGCTGGGAAAGAAGTTTTGCTGAAGTCTGTTATCCAGGCCATCCCTACTTATCTTATGGGTGTTTACAAAATTCCGTGTATGGTTATCCAGAAGATTCAGTCAGCTATGGCTCGATTTTGGTGGGGAAGCTCAGATTCGCAAAGAAAGGTTCATTGGAAGAGTTGGGATTCTATGTGCACCTTGAAATGCTTGGGAGGCATGGGTTTTAAAGATCTCAAAGTTTTTAATGATGCGTTGTTAGGAAGGCAGGCATGGAGACTAATTCGTGAGCCTAACTCTCTTTTTGGTAGAGTGATGAAAGCTAAATATTTCCCTAATTGTGATTTCTTGGATGCCCCTCTTGGTTATTCAAGTAGTTATTCATGGAGTAGTATTTGGAGTTCGAAAGCTCTTGTTAAAGAGGGAGTGGTGTGGAGAGTTGGGAATGGGACACAAATCAGAGTGTGGGATGATCCTTGGATAGTTGATGAAAATGGTCGCTTTATTTCGAGTGAGAAGAATCCTAACTTAACTATGGTAAGTGATTTGATTGATGTAGAGAGTATGGAGTGGAGAACAGATGTTCTTGATTCTTGCTTTAATGAGAGGGACATTAGGTGTATTCTCGGCACACCTCTTAGTTCGGTTCCGGTGAAGGATGAACTTACATGGGCATTTACAAAGGATGCTAATTACTCTGTGAAGACGGCCTATATGATCGGGAAAGGTGGAAATCTTGATAATTTTCACCAATCTTGGGTGGATATTTGGAGTATGGAGGTTAGTCCCAAGGTTCGTCACTTTCTCTGGCGACTTTGTACCAATTCTCTTCCTGTCCGTAGCTTGCTTAAATACCGTCACATGACGGATGATGATTCATGTCCCTGGGGATGTGGTATGATAGAAACGCAGAATCATGCAATTTTCGAGTGTCCTAAGCTTGCAGATATGTGGATTGATAGTGGTTGTCATGTGTTGCTTGATAATGACCCTGCTGCTTCTATGTGTGATACATTAGCAAGGTGGCGCAGCTTGGATAATAAAATAAAAATTAGAGGAGCTTACTTGGCATGGTGTTTATGGGGAGCGAGAAATGGATTGATTTTCAACAACAAAATCACGCCACATGTTGTATTGCTGGGTCGTGTCTCACGGTTGGTGGAAGAAAATGAAAGGTATGCTGGGCGCATTTACAAAGTGATTAAGAATGCTTCAGGTAGCAGCCCACGCCAATGGATTGCTCCCCCTGCAGGTGTCACGAAAATTAATGTTGACGCATGCCTCGCTGTCGAAGGATGGGTGGGAATTAGTGCCATAGCTCGAAGGTCAAATGGTGATGTAGTTTTTGCTGCCACACGTCGAGTTAGAGCGTATTGGGCTCCTGAAATTGCGGAAGCTAAAGCCATTGAAATGGCTGTGAGGTTGGGCAAAAGATATGGCCTGCAAGAGGTCATCCTGGAATCGGATTGTCAAGTTGTTATTAATCGCCTCTCTAAGCATGCTGTTTTTCTGTCAGATATAGATATTATCCTCTTCAACATTTTATCCTCTTGTGTTTGTTTTTCTTCTGTTTTATGGTCGCATGTTAAACGCGATGGGAATTATGTAGCACATCATCTAGCTAAGCTCATCCCTTTTGGGGTTGAACAGATTTGGGAGAACCATTGTCCTCCGGAGGTGGCTCCCTATGTTTTGATGGACAATTTGTCCTTGAGTTAATATATTTGCTACTTTTCCCCTCAAAAAAAAAAAAAGTATTTAGCCTATTCACTACCAAACTTTCAATACAAAGCTGCTCATGCAACTTTTCCCAAAAGAGCTTTTTGGGTTTAACTAACTATTTGAAACTTTTCTTTACTAAACACTCAAATTAGATGATTGATTAGTTAAACTCTTTATATGGATCCAAACCTCTAATTTTTCTTAAATCTTTCTTTACCAAACAGGCCAAGGTAAAAAGAAGAATCAAAATCATTGATTGAAGAAAAAAGCTTCATATGATCACATCACTTGAGTTTGGTAGAACACTCAACAGCTTTTTGGTACGTGTTAATGAGTTTGGTTGACTCGTGAACTATTCGAGTTTGGCTCAAATTTTTCATGAATCAAGCATATCTAAGTTCGACTCGAAAAACTCATAAATAGGTTCGAATTATTTATAAGCTATGATATTTCACATATGACAGTTTAACTAAAAGTTTATGGTAAAAGTGTTCATAATATAAGTTACAAGTTTAAAAGAATTAGCAAAAATCTTATTATGAAGTTTTGCTAAAAATAATATCCAAACCTAAATTGGGGTTTAAGGTAAATTAAACTAGAAATTTTCAAGCTCGAGATTTAACTTGAGTGTGTGTGTGAAATAGTCATGAATCAAGCCGAACAACAGCAAGCTCATGCTCGATTAAGCCCATGGACCTGGTTCACACTAAATTAGTGTGGACCTAATGCTAATTCATGTGATTTATGGAAAAAAAAAAAAAAGGGGGATCACTATGTAAAAAATAGATATAAAAAAGAAGTAGATATAGATTCTAAAGTTTGACTATGTGAAAAAAAAAAGTTAGTATGTCATAAACTGAAAATTTCATCATGATAAACTAATGTAAGAAAGAGTGGCTATATTAAAAAATAAACCGCCATTATGATAGAAAATCACTGTATAATGTAACTTAAAATTTTTAAAAGGTTACTATATGGAAAAAAAAAAAAGGGTCGCTATGTTAAATAAGTGGCTTTGGTCCACAATAATATCAATGTGGACCAGGTCCATGCAAGACTAACTCTTCTTCCCCAATGTGTTTTGTACACATGATAACTTTATTAATTGAGTGTTATAATTTCAACATTTCATCCATTATTGTTGATTGATTTACTGAGAGGTATTCAGTTGATGGGTGTGGATTATATGGAGCAATAATAAAGCCAATAATTAGGAACAAAATTGAAAATCAGCAAAATGGTTGATGCTCCGAGTACGGTTAGTGTTGTCCTTCACATTCTAGGCCGAAAGTGTTCAAGCAGAAGCAGTCTACCTCCCCTCTCTTCGACTCTCCCTGACTTCTTTTCTCATCTTCTTTCCTGCTTTCTTACCAATTTGCTCCGCGAAATCGTGGTCTAATTTAGGCTTCGTTTTGTAGGGTGTAAAACGTTTTCTCGGAAAATTATTTTCCTCCATTTTCAATTTTACATTATTTGGTTGGCAAAATAGTGTAAAACCATTTTACTTTGGGGTAAAATTAATCTCCCAAGTCCCAATAATGGAAAACCATTTTCCTTCCAAAATAAAGGGAAAACTATTTTCCTTATCTCTCTTGTATATTTTTCTCACTACCTCCTTATTTTCCCTTTCAGTTTCCTTTCATTTCATCATTTTCCTTAAATGAAACCAAACAACGGAAAACTAATTTTGGAATTGTGTTTTCTATTGTAAATTGTTTTCCATGAAAATCATTTTACACTGAAAATGTTTTACGTTCTACCAAACGGAGCCTTAATCCAAGAAACCTTTGAATCTTTGATCCACATATATGAAGTAGCATTTCTCTGTCTGAGTAGCTTTGAAGTAAAACAAATTAAATCATACTGTAAAAAGCATAATCCATCATAAACAATCTTTTGGATTCTTCTTTCTGCACAAATCACTAAATACTAAATACAAGGATATTCATTACTCAAGACCAAAAGGTATACTATATGAACTAATATACTACCAGCCTATCTCCATAAGCTCATTTACTTTGGTGTTCATCGATGTCCATTATAATTACATTATATATAACTGAATCATCCAATTTACTACAAAGTAGGAGGTTGTATGTGTTACTCTCTTTAAGCCAACATTGATGCATGTATAGTTATACCTTAGACTTTAATTTAGCCACTTTGTACCTAGCAACTAACCTCTCTAGCTTACTAATCCTTGATTCAAGCACAAGACCTCGTGCTTCAAGTTGTTTGAGATCATCTTTCTCATCTTCAACATCAATAGGTGCTGTGTATTCATGCTTCATGACAGCTTCCATTGCATCTTCACCAAGATGATTGTCTTCAGCTTCCAAAGAGCATAATTTCTTAGTCCCTCGGCCTACATGGGTAGCCTCGAAACGCTTGTTGCCACCATCTGTGATCCTATCATGTCCATTCACATCATTCTCGTCTTCAACATCAACAGGTGCATTGCACTCATGCTTCATGACAACTTCTATTTCATCTTCACTGACATGATTATCTTCAGCAAGCACAGAACACAATCTCTCTGTCTCTTGGCCTATATGGGTAGCCTCAGAATGCTTACTGCCACCATCTATGATCATAACCTTCTTTCCTTCCACTTCCTCAGATGCAATACTGGCATACATTCTTCCATCCTCTTGCTCATTCAATGGATTTAATCCAGCATCTGAATCCATGTCATTAACGATATTCAATGGGTTTGGAGATGCCATACCCTCAAAAGATAAACCAAAAGGTCCCTTTATTATCCTAGACAGTGTCCTAACTTTCCTCGAACTTCTCTTCCGCCTTTTATAGGTTATCAGTGTATCATTCTCAAGAGCCAACATTGGTGATCTCCACCACGTAGAATACTGCACCGTGACATCTCCCTCGAACAATCGAGGAGGTAAGTACAACTTCATCCCTTCAAGTGGTTTTGCATAGCTACTCCAAGCAAGCTCAACATTAGAATTAGATCTAGCAACGAAATCTGGGATGTCTTGATCCATTCCGAATTGCATCCCAACTCTATGTGGTAGGTATTGCATCACACAATCCAAACCAACTAACTCACTTACCCTCAGACACCTCACAAATGACAATAAATCATCACCCACCTCAGAATTCATTAGCACCCATCTTTCATCATCACAATAGAACTTGGGGAACTCCCAGTTTTTCAGACATAAAGTATAAGGCCTCCATAGAAAACTGTCAGCAGCAGACTCAATATCCAACCTCAAACTCGCAGATTTGAGTTTCATTACATTGTGCCAACGAGCCGCTCGTGGCTCACCGCACATCAAAGTGGCCGGTTTCGGACTTGAAGCCGGAAACCTTTCCCAAGCCCAGAGTTGAAGTAATTGAAAAGGTGCACAAAGAACAAGGTATGAACCATCATCACCATAAGCATAACCATCTTTCTCATTGTAAGACGTAATATATTCTTTCAATAAGGTCAAGTCTCTATAAATTGGAGCTAAAACTGCAGGTGCTAAAGCAATTTTGGTACCCAAAACAAGACTAATAGCAATGTCAAAAACATTTGGAGTAATGTACAAGTTTGTAGATAACACATACCTTGTCAACCACAAAACAAGTAATGCAACATGCTCCATTTCACCACCTCTTCCCTTGTGATAATACATCCATCCACAATGACTCAATTGCTTGCTGCGGTTCTTTTTTTTAATTACATAGCAAGATTTTACCAGTTTTTCCTTGATTTTTGCAGATTTACTGTTGTTAAAAGTGTTGACAACGGAATTTCCCAAAACAGAATATCCACCTAAAACCATAACATCCTCCAAACTAATGGTGGATTCACCCCATGGGAAGACAAATGTGTTAGTTTCAGGGCACCATTTCTCAGCTAAACACATGATTAACTCATTATCTCTCTTAATCTTGTAAATTGAAGCCTTAATTGCATGAAAAATCCCAACTTTCTTCCAAATAATTTCATGGGTTTGTTGTAAATCTTTAACCCATGTCTCCCATGCTTTAAGAGGCTTAGGCCTCCCCTTAAAATTAACTATTTTTAGTAGCTTGTTAATGTTGTTGGGAGAAGAGAGGGAAAGATGAGAGATTTTGGGCAAAGATTGATTTATGGGGTTTATGAGAGGTTTAAGGAAATGGGATTTTCTTAAAGTTGGTTTTGTATCAGAAGAAGGTGGAATCATGAGCTCTTCTCTCTCCTCAGTAATGGTGTATTCTTCTTCATTCTTTTCTTCCATTGGCTTCAAAGACATTAACTTTGGATGATTTAAGGCCTGAAATTCTGAAAAATTGTTTTCTGCTTAAGTGTTTTGGATGGTTTTGTTTGTAGAGTTTGAGTACACTCATGGAAATATATGGGTGTTTCTTTTATCACTCATAGCTCCCCTTTCCTTTTCTTTCTATAAATGGCTAATTTTTGCCTTTTTTTATCTTCCTCTCATATTTTAGCTATTAGTAGTATACCATTAAGTCCAAGTCCTCGAAGCAATGAATTCAATTTCACATATTTTAAAGAATATTTCCTCCCATCTTTATTGATTAATTTTTTTTCATGGATAATGTTAAGGAGAGTATTAATTTCTTCAGTGCATGCTGAATTTTAAATTAATTTTATGGATACCTCCTACGTAGGATAGCACATGAGAATTTTTATTGTTTTCGGCAAAACAAAACGCTAATAAGAGTAGCGATTAAGGCTATGTTTAGTTCACCTGAAATTTTCTGATCTAAACTTATCTGATCTGATCTGAACTTATTTTTTCTGATCTGGTCTGATCTGATCTGAACTGATCTGATTATAAGATTTTATCTTTTAGATTTTTCTCAATATATAAGAAAAAATATGTCATGTGGGGTCTTGTTTGATTCGTCTCAATGAGTACTTTATTAATATTCAATTATTATAATTTATACTAATATGTAATGAAAGATATAATGATTTTTAAATATAAGCATGATCTGAACTGATCTGAACTGATCTGATCTGAACTGATCTGATCTGAACTTATTTTTTCTGATCTGATCTGATCTGATTAGATCTGAAATAAGCAAAAATAAGGTGAACTGAACATAGCCTAACTTTATGTTAAGTCGCCACTGATGGTAGCGGTTTACAAGGTAAAACCGCTAGTTGGTGTAGCGGTTTATACCGTAATCGTCACTGAGGAAAACAAAGAAAAAAGTGCACTATGTAGGTGTTGTGCGTCCCGCACACAAGGTGTGAGCCTACATGGCTTGGTGCACGCCTAGTGTGTGGGACGCACTGAGCCTACATGGAGCACTTTTTCTTTTTTATCTTGCGTTGGTTCTGTTATGTAATGAACCACTACTTTGAATAGCGGTATATATGCGTACCTTATAGCTTGTCTTAGAGACATAATATAATTGCTACACCAAGTTTCTATACTTTCATGACTTCATCTACATTCTAGTAACTTGAATTTTGTAGGAAGTTAATTTCTTAGAAGAGAATTTTCATGAGTTACCTCTCAATTTGTTCAAAATGCACGCGATTAAATTAAGAATATTCATGCCGATTAATATCCAAAGCTTTTTGTACTTACTTTGAGAGAAAAAGGACGGAGGAGCGTTAAAAATGGTAATTCAATCTGAATTCTATAGTCCGACTCGATTAGAAGAAAAAAATCTAACTCAGATTCAACAATGTAAAACCTTATTTGAATCTTATAGGTCGTGGAGTTTATATAAGATTTGATAAATCCAGCCCAATTTCAATTTCTATTCTTACCTTATCAATTTATAATTTAAAACAACAATATAATTATAATAGAATACTTAAATTTGAATCATTTAAGATAAAGTAAATTCGAACTTATCAAGAGTGAAAACATATCCTAAGACCTCTTGAGACTGAGAGAAATATTCTAACCACTAAACTACCCCGTTCTCAAAAGTGACTCACATGTAGTTTGGAAAAATTCATCCAACTCTTTTCCCATTCTTAACAAGAAAAAAGTGATCAAGTACAAGTTATCATTTTGTTTTTTTTTTTTTTTTTTTTTTTTTTTTTTTTTTTTGACAAAGGGTAAAACATAGTGATGAAAGATTAGCTTTTTCTTGCCTGAGTGGCAAGCTTATGAGCTAACTGAACCTCTTCTCTACTTACCTTAGCACACGAAATGAAGATAAAACTATTTGCTATTCTTTTGATGTCCTTGATAATATTCTCGATGTTTTTGTTGTAAGGAGAATCTCCCTTTAAAGCTCTAATTACCTCAATATTATCCGTCTTGATAATCAGACCAGGGCTTCGCCATTCCATGTCCGAAATAGCTTTCAAGATAGCATATGCTTCCGCTTGTTCTGCTGAGTTTGCGAAAATCTTGACCGCAGCTTCCTCTTTTGGGTCATTGTTTACATTCTTCCAGGCCACCGCTGCTTGCCAATGATTCAAACTCGCGTTGTTCTTCCAAGCACCATCGACTACGAGAGTTTGGATGTTTGAAATATTTCTGTCTCCTATTGTCCATTCTTGTCTTTGGTTGTTTCTAGAGTCTGCGTGGATATCTTGAACAGAAATGGCTAGACGTTGAGTCTGCCTCTCCCTCGTGGTGTGCCACCTGACGGAGTGATCTTTTTTAATCATCATAATTCGATCGGGATTTGGAAGGACCCCTCTGAAAATGACTTCGTTTCGATGAACCCAAATTGCCCATAGCGTTGCTATGAATTCTACTTCCGAAATTAGGCCGTCTTCTTTCCTCCTTTTCTTGAAAAGATTTAGAAAGTTTTTAATCCACTCCTGAATTTGCAAATTATTCCCGTTACTCGCCACAATACCAAGGGACCCCTTCCAGATTCTTTGAGCGATCTGGCAATCCCGCAGCATGTGAGATATGGATTCGCTCTTGGAATTGCAAAGACAGCAGATTGGGTTGATCCCGGAAATTTTTCTTTTGATGAGGTTATCCGCCGTTGGTAGCGCGTTGTTAAAAATTTTCCATAGAAAGTGCTTCCATTTCGGGAAATAATCCGCCTTCCAGAATTCTTTCCAGAAGATTGAATCATTCGGCTGATGACGAAGATCGCCGCTAAGGAACCAATACCCTGATTTTACTGAATAAGCCCCCGACTTTGTATGACTCCAAGTTATTTCGTCTTCTGTAACAGCTTTAGGAATATGAGTAGCGAATATCTCTCTTGCATCCTCCTTCGAGAACTGATTCCAAACGGCCGAAGGTTTCCATGACTTATTTTGATCAATCAGATCTGAAGCCCAAATAGGAGTAGGACTTGTACCCGATCTGGACACATCTTTGGGAACAAGGAGTTTTGTCGGGTGCCATTTATCAGTTGCTAGTCTAATAGAATTCCCATTCCCGAGTTTTTTGTATAAGCCATCTTTACAGCTCTTGGAGGCACTTAGAAGACTTCTGAAAGCATAGGAGCAAGATTTTGGCTCCTCGTTATCAATGGCTAGTTGGATGGGGTCCTTCTTGTATTTGGCTACGTAAAGTTGATGGATTAGGGAATCCTTGTTCTTGTGGATGCGCCAGGCTTGGTTGAACAAATGGGCTTTGTTTGTGTGAGTGATGTTCCTGAAACTAAGACCACCTTGGTACTTATGCTTTTCAATAAGCGATCTCTTCCTCCAATAAATAGGGGTTTTATCCATTGAGGATCCCCACCAGAATTTAAGAAGCAATGAGGTGATTTTCCGGGATATATTTTGGGGGATCAAGTATGTGGAAATAATATTGGAGGCTAAAGAAATTAAGATGGTATTCACCAAAATTAGTCTTCCTGATGGAGACAGGTTTGAAAATTTCCAAGACGCAATTCTTTCCCCCACTTTAGTAATGACATTATTGAAGACCGAGGTCGTTCTCCCATCAACTTCCATGGGGCAGCCTAGATATATGCCAATTTTCTCTTTCTCCATAACCCCTAAGGGCTTCCTCATAAGTTTTCTGAATTTCAAGGGTGTATTGGGACTGAAGATGACATGAGACTTATCGAAGTTAATCATCTCCCCTGATTTCTCACAAAAAGTTGCTAGAGTATTCTTGATAGCCCAGCAGTTCTTCGGAATTGCTCTAAAAAAGAATAGAGCATCGTCTGCGAAAAAAAGATGTGAAATTTCAGGGGCATTTCTAGCTATTTTGAGACCTTGGAGCTCTTTGGAATCCTGGAGACTAGAGAGGTTTTTAGAGAGGACTTCCATACAGAGGATAAAGATATAAGAGGAAAGGGGGTCTCCTTGACGGAGACCAGCTGAAGGGAGGAACGACTCCGTGGGCTCACCATTCACCAAGATAGAATAGGAAACTGTAGTAATGCATTGCATAAGCCAAACGACCCAGGAATCAGGGAACTTCATCCTTATCAGCATAGCTTTGACAAAATCCCATCTAATTCTATCGTAAGCCTTACTGAGATCAACCTTAAGAATACCAGCGAAACTAGATCCTTTCTTTCTTTTCCGAACCCAGTTACTAATCTCATGAGATATAAGACAGTTGTCCGTCATCTGTCTTCCTTGGATGAAAGCGTTCTGGTACTTATCCACCAAATCGCCCATGATCGGTTTCAACCTGTTGGCCAAAAGCTTGGCGATAATCTTGTACGAAGAATTACAGAGACTTATCGGTCTGAAATCTTTTGAATCTTGGGGACGATCCTTTTTGGGAATGAGAGTGATGAAAGTCTTGTTTTGCTCTTTTAACATAAATCCTGAATGCAAGAAAGCTTTAACACTTTTGATCACGTCTGATCCAACAAGGTCCCAGTTATGCTGGAAGAAGATCGGTGGAGTACCATCAGGGCCAGGGGACTTATGCGGTTTAGAGCTAAAGCAAGCCTTCCTGATATCTTGATTTGAGAAGGGGGCATTAAGGATATTAATGTGAGTTTGGGAGAGGGTTGCAATGGGGTTGAAAAAAGAATCGTCGTGATGAATTCGGTTATCTTCACCATAGTTAACTTGATAAATCTTCTTGAAATTTGTGAGGAACAGGTTTTGAATTTCAATTTGGTTTGATGTCCAGACACCGTCATCATTTTTCAGAGCTTTGATTTCATTTCTTGAGCATCTCCCTTTAACACTCTTGTAGAAAAAGGAAGTCGATTTGTCTCCAAACTCATCCCACTTTGATTTTGCACGCTGCCTCCAATAGACTGATTTGTCCTCGATAGTATTGAGGAAAGAATTCCTAAACTCTTGATCCTGGGCAGCTTGGGAAGTTTGAGAAATTCCTTTTTGATGGTCAATGAGGCTATTGTTAATCTCACTCCAGTTGATATTGTGCTGACACTTGTAATTTATAACCCATCCTCTAATCTTCCGAAGGCTATTCTGGATTTTCCTTTGCAAAATGAAGGATGAAGAGCCTGAAAGAGTCTCCTTCCACTCCTTTTGAATTATTAAAGCAACTTCATTGTGATTGAGACTCCAAGCATCCAACCTATACGGTCTTTTTTTGATTCGCGTATTATGCTCATAGAGTTGAAGAACAATAGGGCTATGATCAGATAGAAGAATAGGTAAATTCCAGATTTCAGCATTCGGGAATAACGATTTCCACTCAGCATTGCAAAAGGCTTTATCAATTCTCTCGTAAATTGCTTCGTTGTTTGAGCGATTGTTAGTCCAGGTGAAATTTACCCCTTGGTAAGGAAGGTCAAAAAGGTGGTTGCTAAGCTTCCAATCCAGAAAAACATTTGCACCTTTCAAATCTGTTGAACCTCCTAGTTTCTGATGACTGTGTTCCACTTGATTAAAATCCCCCATTAACAACCATTTCCCATTGTTGTTGTTTAGAATGGTAGTTAAGGAAGACCAGACAGCATTTCTATCACAGATATAGGGCGAGCCATAAACAAACGCTACGAAATACTCATTACCGGCAACATCAAGGATATTACAACATACATAATTAGCTGAGGAGGAAATGACAGAAACAACTACGTTCGGGGACCAACAAACAAATAAACCTCCCCTACTTCCGACAGAGTCGGACCCCGTACACCCTTTAAAACCTATCCTACTGAAAATTGGCTCCAAGGCCGTAACAGAACATTTCGTTTCAGACAGAAAAATGACATCTAACTTCTTATCATTAGCAGTATTAGACAGAAACCTTAATGACTGAGGGCTAAGGCTTTTGAGCCCCCTACAATTCCAGCTTAGGAGATTCATATCTTCAACCAAGGCTGTGGGTCAGCCGCACCATCGTACCCCCTCCCCGTCTCAGTCTTGTCCTTGGCAGTGGATTCCTTGAAAGACGAAGAAACATGATTGCCAGCATCCTTATCCATCATTTCAAATTTATCCTCGTCACTTAGACCAAATTTCAGTATCCCTTTACCCTTTGTTTTCCTTTGTCTTTTAATTCTCTTCGAGTTCACTGACTTTGAAGGGCCATCTGAAGGAGGGAGATTTAGATCAAACAGCTTTTGCGCATTGATTATCTGAGCTTCTTTCTCAAAATTGTGAAGATACTGGGACAAGATTCCTTTTGGCTCCCAAACACGCTTCTTCCTCCTTTTAATAGAGTGAGGTGGGGTCTGAATAGGGATAGCGGGAGTTTTTGTGAGAAGTTTTTCAGGAAGAGAAGGGTTAAGGTCCATTGTTTCGATTTCGTAATCCCAATCCTCAAATGGGAGATCAGAAAGGGCAGAATTAAAGGAATTGGGGGATTTTGGAGTGTTTGGGGGAGTTTGCATAGGAGAGAGAGACTCGAAAGAGGAGATAGAGAAAAGGACAGATTTTCAGTGAATTTATAGGGGATTTCTTGAGAGATCTTTGACTGGGAGTCTTTATTTTTGACAGGTGGGACAATAGGGGTAGAATCGACAAAGTTGGTGAGGTTATCCCATTCCGAAAAGGAAAGAGAAGTGGTCCTAAGTTTCCTTTTTTGATGGATCCTTGAGTTCACGTGCATGTTTTCCACATGCACAGGACAGAATGTTTCAGAATCTTTGCACGAATGGATAATTCGTGACCGAATACAAGAACTCACCTCTTCTTGAAAAGTCTTTGTGTTTTCAGTAGGGCTTTGCAGAGAGCCATCTTGGGGCATCTCAAAATTTAAAGGGTCGAAGGAGTTTGAACAAGGCATCTCGAAATCCAAAACTGGAGAATTTGGAGGGTTTTTGAAGGTGTTTATTTCCTCATCAAGGGGTTCAGTATCAAAAGGGGCTGAGTGTGAGGGAGAAATGGCATCTAGGTATGTCAAGGAGCCAAAGGGGATGAAAAAATCGCTATATGGGTCGCGAGGAATCAGGAAGCGATCATCATCAGCAATTTGAACATTTGTGAAAAGCGAGGCTAGGTTCACAGCTTCGTAAGGGGGAAAGAAGGCTAGGTGATGATCATTATCTTCGGATTCAAGGGATGAGAGAGAGGAATCTGGGTGGACTCTGGAAGAGGATGCCATTTTTGGTGTTTTGTAGGAGTTTTTCGAAAAGAGGATATGATGTAATGGCTTAATAAGGGGGGGTAGATATAAATAGTAGAGGATATTGGCAGCTAGGTGGTCAGCAGAAGGAGAATAAGCAGAGAGAACTCTTCTCTTCAGAAGAAGTGCCAGTAGGAGGGTACTGAAAATGCTTTGAAAGAAAATATCCGGGTGTTTTTGGAAAAACTTACTATAGGGAATTACAATGCTACCCTTCCTTTGTGAGAGAAGGATAATATTGTACATTCCCCCAATGAACAAACTTGCTGAAAATAACTCACACTTACCTGGGGAGAGGCGATTCAAATCCTGCGGAAGGTGGTTGGAATGGTTGGAGGTCATTAACTCCTCACTTCTTTTCCTCTTCTTCTTAAATTTTTCTGCAGTCTTCTTGAATACCATTCCAGCTGGGACTTCTTTTCTTTTCAGCGAGTTGGGGCGCATTGAATGAACATTGGACTTTGCAAGCTTTGAAGCCCCTTGGACTTTGAATTTCGCGGTCGCAGCTTCAACAGTACCTTGAAAAAACTGGCGCCCTAGCAACTGACACATAGAGCTAGAACTCTTTCGTGCATCGTGGACTCCCGTGCATGGGAGTATTCTGGATGCATGATGATGATGTGGAGCATGCCGGAGACGTTTGTGGACGTGTTGATTCCCGGAATCATGGACTCTTTTCCTTTTCGAGGGTCCTGCAGCGTGGTAGTCTTCCAAAGCTTTACCCCGAGAAGTGTTTTTCTCACCCTCTTTATTGCTATCTTGGCCTTCCGAATCTTCATTATTCTGATGAGCTGGGTCGTCATTGTTGGATGAATCACTAGAGCTAGAGTCATCATTTCCATGATTATCGTCTAATGTTTGTTCAGACAAGCTATCACCATCTTTGTCTCTTTCTTCAGATAGTTGAACAAGGTTGACGTGAGTTGTTCTAAGTCTCTCGACCCTTTTTAACCCGATAAGCTTGTTTGTGAAAAGGGGGGTGACGAAAGGAGAGACTATGGGCAAGAAGATCCCTTGGCCAATATCTTCAAGAACCATAGCGAAATGACGTTTTGCTATTGCCATTGGAATTCTGCATCTTGGTCTCTTGTGACCAATTCTTCCGCATTTGGAACAAAAAATGAAGACGCCTTCATATCTGAAGTCTATCCAGATTCTAGGCCCTTCTTGCCTATTGAAGTAGACACCCAGAACGAGGGGGTTGTTAATAGGGATTAGAACTTTAGCTCTTAAGAAGTCCTTGAATCCCTCCCTCATAGAGTCAGCGTCAAAATAGAGAACAGTACCTAACTTTTCAAGGGCTCTTCTCGCCACATTCAATTTGTTGTAGAGAAGAGGGAGACCTTCTACTTTGATCCAGATGGGGATCCTCTGGAAGGAGTGGGAGTTAAAAGAATTTTGGGGTTCACATTTTGTGAATAAAATGAGAGCACCTTGGAAATTTGCGGAGCTAAGATCCAGTAGGCCAGCTCTATCACGGTCGTCTGAGCAGAGGAAGAAAAAGATTTTCCCAACCTTCTTAACTTGGATCATGTCGTGGGTTGTCCAAGATGTTGCAACCCAGTCAGCGATTTGTTGTTCCGTAAATTCTCTAAGGTCCTTTACCTTGCCAAGGACAGTGTTGTATAAGATATAATCATCTTGGTTAGTGTCATGATCTTCTGATTCTATTTGAATACCAACTCTTCGAAGAATATTGGTTTCGGGATTACCATGATGATGGTGCGGATGAGTGTTTGGGTTATTCATTAACTTGATTAGATTGGAGAAGAACAGGGAGGATGGGTTTGATTTAGTAGAAAATAAAGCACTCTCTCTTTTAGCTTTTTAGAGAGAGATGGTCTCACTTTTTAGAGAGATATGGTGAGGGAAAGTTCATCATTTTGTTGTTTACTTGTTTTCCAACAGTTTCCATATGCTCATTGAGCCATTGTTCTCCTACCAAGCCATCAACTTTTCCAAATAAGAAAAATTTAAAGGAAAAAAGAAAACAAAGAGAGAAAAAAAGGGAAGAAAGAAAAGAGTCAGTCAATCGACACTTCATTTCATTGTAGTTGTCTTCTTCCCGCTCCATAGTACGAGTACCATTTTTCCACTGGTTCAAATTAATCTTACATTTCCACAATAACTGAATAACCCAAAAAATCCCATTTTCAAGTGTCAGCAAACTCCATTTTTTTGTTGAGAAAATCTCATCTTTGTGATCAAAAACTTTCAACCCAAAAAAAAAAAAAAAAACCCAATTATGGCAGTTTTACCAGAGGATGAAACTTTGATAGAGAAAAGAGAAGCAGAAATGGTTTCACCTTCTGGTGGAAAATCCACTTACAGAATTGCCCATTTCTTAAATCCCTCATTTTCTCCCTCAAAAAAAACACAAACCCTTTTAAACCCTCCTCCTAAAATTTCTCAGTCTTCAAAACCCATTTTTTCAATTCTCAAATCTCTCTCCTCAAAAGTCCTTTTTCATGGCTGGAAAAACCCACTAAAGAATTGGAATTTCTGGGTCAAAAAATTAAGCCCTTCATGTAAATCAATTTGGAAGCAATCATGTATATATGAAGCAATCATGGGTTCAACCCATGAAATTCCAAAATGTAGAGCATCTATGTTTGCGCTTGCTGAGAAATGGTGCCCAGAAAGTAACACATTTGTGCTTCCTTGGGGTGAAGTTACCATAACTTTGGAGGATGTTATGGTTTTGGGTGGTTTTTCTGTAACAGGGGAATCTGTTTTGAGTGAAATTAGTTCCAAGAATTTGCTTGAGATTGAGGAGAAGTTGCTCATGGGACGTTCAGAGATGATGAGGACTAAGTCTAAGAAGGCTAGCCAGCAACAATGGTTGGAGAATTGGATGGGAAAGGAGGGAACTTTCGAGCACGAAGCGTTTTTGTGTTTGTGGTTATCAAGGTATGTTCTGCCTGCTGATGATCGTAGTACTATGAATAAGAGTGTGTTTCAAATTGCTGTGCTTTTAGCTAGAGGCACTAAGATTGCATTGGCGCCGGCTGTTCTTGCTTGTATATATAGAGATTTGAGGTTGTTGAAAGAGAAGATTGTAAGTTTAAGAGATTTAGGTGATCAAGATGATACAAATGTGACAAAAGTTGTCCTTTGGGCTCCCTTGCAATTATTGCAAGTTTGGATTTGGGAAAGGTTTCCAACATTGAGCCCAAAATCTAATCCTATTATGAGTACTGATATGCCTAGATTAATGAGGTGGAACAAAGTGAGAACAAATTTGAGAGCTGATGATTTGGGTCTGGATGTTGATTCTGCTGGTGATGATTTTAGGTGGAGACCTTATTCGATGTCGTTGAACAATTGGTCATTCGAATTTGATTTGCAGTCTTATGGTAGATGTATAAGGGTCAGTCAACTGGTTGGATTGGATTGTATTGAGCCATATTTCCCTCATCGAGTAGCAATGCAGTTCGGACTTGACCAAGATATCCCGGTTGCTTTCCCTCGTTTGAGTGACACGGCGAAGGAGACTGCTTGGAGGAATTACAATAGGCCAATCGAAGACATCAAGTTGTACATGCCACAAAAGCTATTTGAGTCGGATGTTACAATGCGTTATTTGGAGTGGTGGAAGAAATCAACAGTTATGAATGGAAAGGCTAAGTGTGTGGGAGAGAAAGGACACGCTGAACTGAGTCCTCTACCATGCCAAGCTACCTCAAAGATGTCAGAAAAAGGAGTCGCGGAACCTACTACTCAACCATGCCTAGGTTCCTCAAAGATATCTATGACAGCAGCAGAGAGGGTGAGAATCAAAATGGAAAAGAATGAAGCCGAGGTACCTCCTGGTTTCAGTCCGAAAGGCAAAAGGGTATTGACTGATGATTCCTCTGATCAATATAAATCTAGCTCTAAGAAGTCCAGACTATCTCCAAGTCATCCTGTTATTGATATTGAGAGCAGTGAATCTAATGCTTCTCGTGGTTCTTCTTTCCAAACTAAAGGGGTGAAACCTGATGATAATTTTGATGATCACCAAACATTGACAGAATTGTTTGGGTTAAAGGGTGTTGTAAACGAAAATAGAAGCCGTACCTTGTCAATGAGCCATCGCGAGAGCCCTTCATCTTCCGCAGGAGATAATGCTTTTATGCAAGCGACTGGATTCGGAACAAACTATGGAGTACGCAGTTTTTCGAATGAAGAATGTACTAGGAAAGAAGTCGATGTTGAAGACGGAACTGAGAGTAAAGCTGGAAGTCCAATTAGTATTGACAAGGACAGGGTTCAAACCAGTTTCGATGGTGCTTCTGAGTCTCCAGATATTGATCTATTAGGTCGAATTGCTCGGCTGCAGAGAATTGTAGACATGGTGATAGCAGCCAAAATTAGCAAGGCCTAGTGAACGTCGAATAAATCCTGATTGTTAGCACTCTTGTTCATATACCCTTTTTGTCATGTTTGCCTGTTATTACAATGTATAGAAGTAAATGCAGTACATTTGTCTTTTGGAAATTACAGATTTTGGATTCTAGGCATCTTCTCTGAGGTTATACTTGAAAGCTTATATGGAAATCAAATGTAGAGCTTGTGCAGAGAGCTCTTAGTCTTAACATGGCCTTGATTTCTCCCTGATTGATAATCTACATGTTTAATGTCTTTATAAATGTTTTACTAGTGGAACCACATCAATTTTCTTTTCTTTTGTTTTTGACTAAGAGAATGCATGTTGTCATTCCTTCCAGGTAAGATTTTCAGCAGAGAATTGTAGGCATTGTGAAAGCAGGTAATATCAGTTAGGTCTAGAGGCAAAATGAAACTAGCTTCAATGTTAGTTACTCTTTAGTTATATGTCCATATGATTTTCGGCTGTTATAACAACGTGCAGAAGTAGATGCAGTAACTCATTCCGACGGACCAGTTATCTACGGTCATTCACCTCATGCTTTAGAATGACCTCTGATGTTACAGGAACTGGTATATATTAGAAACTACAGACTCTGGATTGTAGGTTTTTTTGAGGTTGTACATGATACAAAGAGATGTTCTAGACAACATAGAAATGAAAATGTAGAGCCACAGAGCTTCATAGTTGTCATGTATTTGCTTTGTTAATTATATGTTATATGCCTATATACACATGAACTACGAAATGCAACAGCGGTTCTCTTATCGACATTATGACTAAGAGGATACATGTCGTTGCCTCGAAGCAAGTCTTTGAGCAAAGCAGTATATGTTGGTTTTGTTACACCCTCTCCTCCAATGTGTTTTCTTGTATGTTGTCATGTTCCTTTACATCTTCTTTACTACTCTCGATCTGCAATGCATATGATTTTGTTACTTTGACATATCTAATTGAACAGCTACTGCACTTATTGTTCTGGAGCTACTAATAAACCCATCTTATATGAATTTGCTGAAACTCTTAGAATATTTGCGCTTAATGTAACTTTCAAAATTATGCTCATTGAACATGTTATTTATGTGTGTGTGCGTGTAGTGTATGCCAAATTGAGAGTTGGAGCATCAAAGCTTCAAGATACTCGGCAATAACAACTTAAACCTTGCATTTCACTAGATTCAATTGATGACAGATTATGATTTGGTAGTTTATCTACACATATGGCATGTTAATCTGAATCAAATCTGTTATCTTAAACAGCTAGAAGTATTTCTTTTTGTGTGTGCCATGGAATTCTTCTGATCCATGTTTGTAGTTATATGCTACATTTGATGCTAAGATATCATCCGTCAAATTGGTAGCAAAAATCTCCCTTGGTGAGAGAAACAGGTATACTTTCTGCTCTTAATATCTTAAATTTATGCTTTAGTAGATAGTTGTTCAACTATAATTTTCTAAACTAAAAAATGAGATACGTTTATGAGTTATGCGTGCCAAAAAATATTATTAATCTGAGAGAGTTATAAATATAAGAAGGCAAAACAGTGATTGATCTCATTGATACATATTGATTAAGCATTCAAGAGCATTCAAAGAAAGAAACAAGAACAAAGAAAGAGAACATAAGATGTTTGTAACAAACCGGTTCAATTAGATTGAACAACCACCACTTTCACTAACCCAAATACCACCAATCTAAGATCAAGTTATAACAATAAGCTTCTAACTTGCATCTACTTTGAGTTTCATCCACCAATTCAACGATTAAGTGAAAGAATTAAGCAAAGATTTGAGAATGGTCTAAACTGACCGGAAATACAATAAGCACACAGCTTAGTGTTTCAAGCATAAAAGCTTCAATTTTCATTCAAATGACTTTATTCCAAAAGGAGTACAAAGCTAACTTATATGGCTACAACATGTCCAAAAATCAGCTCATTTGGACGACGTTAGCTATGCCAACTAGGCTAATAAAATAGAAGAAACAAAAATTACAACCATTACAGCACACTTCTAATAATTAGCTTAGCTACCCTATTGGACGAGTGAAAACAGAAAAACTACCAATTGGACATTAAAATAGATATCTTAAAGTAAATATCCTCAAAATTTCAAGCCAATTGGAGAAGGAATGATCATTGCCCAAAACAGTTACAACATTCGGACAAACACTCAATTCACCCCCCCCCCCTCTTGAGTGTCTCTTGCACTTACAAATAACTCGAATTGATCTTATCGTCACTTCGATTTTCTTCCTCATTTTTACTAATGCTAGCTAGGCATCTCCATTTCCAATGATTTAATAGGAGAATTGATCCAGCCGTCCTAATTGCTATATTGGAATTTTGAAGGAGGCCTTGTTTTCTTACTCCAAAGTTGATAAGAAGTCATAAGAAGTCAAAAACACTCGTTTCATTGTCTTCTTCTATTCATCAAGTATTATACATCCAATTTCGTGACCAAGAAGCCACCTTAGTGTATTTTGGTATTTTCGTGTATTATTCCTAAGCTTGAGCTTTTGCATATCCTCGTTGATATTTCACAATTTTTGAATAGGTGAGTATTAGACTCCTTGTGATTCCTACATAATGGGCAAAGACTCTCACTTAGAATTTTTCTTTACCTAAGGTTTACCCTGTTGGTTAGGATCATTAAATAGCTTCCAATAGAAAAATTTCCATTTTGGTGAAATCTTTGTTTCTAGAAAAAAGAGATGTTCCAACTTTTGTGCCTTGGTGGTCGTGCAACTGATGAAACAAAAATCATGACTTGTGGCGCTGTCTCTGGTCGTCGAGGGCCAAAAGTAGGGGGTTTGGTGCGTTGGGTCAGTGGTGACAGTGATGGTGGGAAGGTAAGTTGGTGAATAAAAAGATGGTAATGGTGTGGTGGTGTTAGATGGTGGTGGGCTATCGGTGAAAGTGGGGTAAGTTTGTCAGTGTTGGTGGGGTGGCGTTGGATTAGTGCGTGATGGGTTGCTCTATTAGTGATAGTGGTCAAGGTTGTCAATGGTAGTAGAGGAAAATGAGGAAATTCTAAACCTTGAGGATGGTGGAGAATCAATATTGAGGGATATGGGGTAAACCTAAAATGGGTAAGGAAAAGGAAAAAAAATCAAACAACCAATAAGCAAGTACGGGAAACACCTATTTTGTAATCGTTTCATTTCCTTGAAACCTCCCATACAAACACGCTCTCACTATTTGAATCAAATATTAAGAATAACTTGACTCAACTTAAATTTAATAAATAAATTTTACACCTTTGTGTTAAGCGACAAATATATTTCTTATCTAGGTCCACTATCGAGATTACAAAGGATGCTTCGAAGTATAACTAAAACTATATATGTCACAATACTTCCCCAAAAAAATACGTCACAATATGATAACGGAATTCCAACACTTTACAACTATGAGCTAATTGTAAACCTTAGGGTTACATCGCCATGTACCATGATAGAAGCTATGAGCTAATTGTTGGAATAGTGTCCTTTAACAATGTATATATTTCTCGTAAATAGTTTAAAGGATTAATTACAGGATACATTTTTTCAATTATACTAAGTGATTAAAATATTTAGGCTAGAAACAACTTTCGATCTATCAATTCAATGATGGTTGTTTTAAACAATTTTATCATAATTGAACTTATAGGATCACACACAAAGCACGGAATATAACGTTAAATTGAGCTTGAAGCACAACGGTCATCAACTAAATTAAAGATCAATCAATTGGACAAAATTACCCTTGTGTAGTTGATTAAATATAACGCATGATCAAGAGGAGAATAGAGGTGTGTGGTTTGACTTGGTTTTATGACCAAGTCCAAGTGGTTTGACTTGATTTTAAACACCTTATACATAGTCCAAGTGATTTTATGACCAAGTCCAAGTGGTTTAGCTATGTATATCATTTTTCTTTTAAATGACCCACTTGCATACTCTTTCTCCTCTTTTTCTTGATTTTTGGAAATATTTATAATATCGATAAAAAGTACGAAATTGTTGTGTCACTGCTTTGTTTTTAATATTTCATTAATTATTAATAAATTTCTACAACATGATTTTTAGGAATGAATAGAATATCTAAGAATCTAAAATTTGTTTTCTACAATTAAATCTAGTAATGATAAATAATTACCATTTACCAATACCCTTACCCTAACCAACTCTAAACCTCTCAGCTTCCCTCACTCATATGGAATTCTGAGGATCGAATTGATGAAGTTCGTTCCAGGTTTTTTTTTTTTTTTTTACCTTAGACGAATTTACTTGTTTAGATATTTTGTTGCAATTTTTCATGTGAATTTACATTTCTTGCGATTTTTAAGATCTACTTCATGTGACTATTCATGCGATTGATTTTATGCGGTTTCTATTGTTTGTTCCATGAATTCAACTTATTTTTCTTCATCTCATGTTATTTCATGTTTTCAGAGATAATTTACATGTAATAAACTTATGATTCGAATTTTTGGTATTACTTCTTAATTCATGTTTGTTTCGTGGAACCAAATGATAATATATTTATGTTACAATTGTAGATGAGCATATTTTTATGCATTGTTTATTTGTTCTTGTTTGTTTCATCTGAACAATTTTTCAAGTGTTGTGGCTGCAAAACTGGAATGAATGACCTGTTATCCCTCGGCGCAGGGCGGCCGCCCCTCCTTCCTGGCTCGGGGCGGCCGCCCCTCCTGACAATAGTTGTATCTTTTGTTGTTTATCATGCTTAAACTTTTCAAAAATATGGAGTTTTTGGTCTCTTGTTTAGGGATGATGGTGCCATAGTATCTATGAAGTGGTAATACATTGATTATTATAGCATTGCTTTCCCGGTTTCCTGAAATCAAAAGATTTGAAAGGGAGACATTGATTTGATTTCCTGCTTAATGCCATCTCCTTAGTTCTGGTGTAGCGTGTTGTGTTGCGTCTACTTAGTTATCTTTTCTATTCTGTCTTGCCCTTTTTTGACCTTAGTGTTATTGCCAGGGAAACTTTGTAAGGTTTAGTTTTGTTGTGTTGTAGAGAAAGACTGTCAAAACTCGCTAATGGACTTGCTAACGAAGGATAGTCACCCTGGTGTTGCTGGTAGTTTTATTGATCAAAGGGCTGATATATGTCATGCAGAAGGGGGTAGTAGAAATATGGCTGATCTAGTTAATGTGGTACATGATCGAGATGTAGGAACTGTTGCCTCTGCGTCGAGCAGTTTTCTACTTGAAGGAGACATTGATATTGGTCCTGACAAGGATCTTCAGTTTGAGTCGCATGAAGCTGCATACAAATTCTACCAAGAATATGCCAAATCTATGGGATTTACGACCTCAATAAAGAATAGCCGACGTTCAAAGAAATCAAAAGATTTTATCGATGCAAAGTTTGCTTGCTCCCGATACGGGGCCACCCCAGAATCTGATATTGGTAGCAGCCGGCGGCCTGGTATCAAGAAGACCGATTGTAAGGCTAGCATGCATGTTAAGAGAAACAAGTATGGGAAGTGGGTCATACACGAGTTCATAAAAGAGCATAACCACGAACTTTTACCAGCCCTTGCATATTATTTTCGTATACACAGAAATGTGAAAATGGTTGAAAAGAATAACATTGATATACTTCATGCTGTTAGCGAACGAACAAAAAAGATGTATGTTGATATGTCAAGACAGTCTGCTAGTTTTCTAAATGATGGATTCCTAAGGGATGCACATGGTTCTCAGTTTGATAAAGGAAATCAGTTGGTTTTAGATGAAGGGGATGCCCAATTTTTACTTGATTATTTCATGTGTGTTAAGAAAGAAAATCCTAAATTCTTTTATGCTGTACATTTGAATGAAGAACAGTATCTTAGGAATTTCTTCTGGGTTGATGCTAAAAGTAGGAGTGACTATTCAAGTTTCAGTGATGTTGTCTCTCTTGATACCTCTTATATAAGGACAAACGACAAGTTGCCACTCGTTCTCTTTGTAGGAGTGAACCATCACTTCCAGACTATGTTGCTTGGCTGTGCCTTGATTGCAGAGGAATTGACGTCAACATTTGTTTGGCTACTGAAGACTTGGGTCAGAGCAATGGGAGGGGGTGCACCTCAGGTGATTATTACTGATCAGCATCCTTCTATAAAGTCTGCCATCCAGGAAATCTTCCCTGATACGCGTCATTGTTTTCATCTATGTAATGTTCTGGAGAAAGTTCCAGAAAATCTTGCACACGTCACTAGACGACATGAAAATTTTCATAGAAAATTCAATAAGTGCATATTTAAGTCATGGTCCGATGAACAGTTTGAGTTGAGATGGTGGAAAATGGTTACTAGGTTTGATCTTCAGGAAGATGATTGGGTAAGGTCATTGTACGAAGATCGTAAGAAGTGGGTTCCTCTGTATATGAGTGGTATATTCTTGGCAGGAATGTCCCCTGCACATCGTTCTGAAAGTGTAAATTCATTTTTTGATAAATACATTCAAAGGAAACTTACTTTGAAAGAGTTCGTTAAACAGTATGGTGTAGTTCTACAAAATAGGTATGAAGAAGAGGCAATAGCAGATTTTGATACATTGCACAAGCAACCTGCACTGAAGTCTCCTTCACCCTGGGAGAAGCAAATGTCAATTATATATACACATGCAATATTCAAAAAATTTCAGGTCGAAGTTCTGGGTGTGGTTGGTTGTCATCCTAAAAAAGAAGGTGAAGATGGGACATCTATAACTTATCGAGTGGAAGACTGTGAAAAGGCTGAAACTTTTTTTGTGGCATGGGATGAAACAAAGTCTCAGGTATCTTGTTTGTGCCGTTCATTCGAGTACAAAGGTTTTTTGTGTAGACATGCAATGCTTGTTCTCCAAATTTGTGGTATCTCTAGCATACCATCTCAGTACATATTGAGGAGGTGGACAAAAGATGCAAAAACCAGGCAATTAATGGTAGAAGGAACTGAGAGATTGCAGACCAGGGCACAGCGCTATGTGTCCTTGTGTAAGCAAGCCATTGGATTGAGTGAAGAAGGATCATTAACTCAAGATAGTCACAGCATTGCCCTGCGAACATTGGTGGATACTTTGAAAAATTGTGTTAGTATGAATAACATCCACAGAAGCGCTACTGAACTTGGGGACTCTTATTGTGCTCATGATATTGTTCAAACATTCCAGGAAAATATATCAACTAGAACAAGCAAAAAAAAGAATGTGGTGAAGAAGAGAAAGGTAAACTTTATTAGGTTAGGGTTCACTTTTTATTTTCACATGTGATGGTGCAGTTGTGGTGTAGAATGTGTTACACTTACAGCTACTCTTGTCTTGCAGGTAGCTTCAGAAACAGATGTAATGCTGACTGATGCCGAAGACAACTTGCATCATATGGTTTGCCCTCTAGCTATTGTACTAGTTAAACAATGCACCTTTTGTGTTTGTGAAGTTAAAATACTTAGGTGTCTGCCTGAAGTTTAGGTTTACGTGCAAGTATGCCCTTTGGATTTTGGTTTAGTTTTTTACATCTTGCTGATATTTGCAGGAAAATCTAAGCTCTGATGGAATATCACTCAATGGTTACTATGGTTCCCAACCAAATGTGCCAGGACTGGTATGACGAGTCCCCTTTTTGAGTTTCATTGTCACTTTTTTAAAAGTTATGCGATTAATTTATTACAAGTACAGGTACAACTAAACTTAATGGAGCCACCACATGATAGTTACTATGTTGATCAAGAAAGTATGCAAGGGCTGGTATGTGGTGATGAAAAGTTTTTTTTGGATGGAAAATGATGATGAAAAGCTATATGTATACATGAATTATGAGTTTCCATATTCTTAAGTTATCCTAAATGACACAGGGACAATTAAACTCCATAGGACCAAACCATGAAGGATTTTTTGGGGCTCAACAAAGTGTTCATGGGCTGGTATACTCTCCAATTATATTCAAAGTGCAAGTGATTTTATGTTCTGTCCCCTTCCCCCCTCTTGATAGAATCTTCCTGTTAAAAGTTCATACTTTGCAGGGGCATTTGGATTTTCGTCCATCTTCTAGCTTCTCTTATAGTTTACAGGTAATTCAATGAAACGTTGTGTCGTCAGTAAAAATTATAATAACATGATTCTTTTTCTTTTTTGACTTGATAATACATGATTCTTAAGTTGGTTTTTTGATCTAATTTCAGGATGAACATAATTTAAGATCTACAGAGTTACGTGGAGATGCTTCTAGACACACATGAGAAAGAATTATCTTCCTTCATTGGTCAACTTGTAGACATCTGCACAAGATAGCTTCCATACTATATGAGGTAACAAAACGCTATGATAGAAACAACATATGAGACATTGGTGCAATAAGCTGATAAGTTCTTTTCTCATTCTATATAATGCATATGTATTATGTGTTTATTTCGAACTCTTTAAGAATTTTATTTTCGACCTTCATATATGGATTGACAAGATTGAATGATTGATATTGAATAATGCTCATATTATAAAACTGTGTTGATTATAGAATGGTTCCAGAGGAAGCTGGATGAGGAATAATGACAATGCGGGATGAAGGTCATCAACCAAAAAGGGTGATTTGCTTATCTGGGTCTAAGATTAGAAGATGGTGCCCAATCTTGGGTATAAAACAATCACTTTGCATTGCTTATTAATGTTGTATGGATCCACCCTATATTACTCGAACTTCTCACCTGCCTTGTCATATCGGTGTTATACCCATAACCCATGTCATACATGCATGTGATCCTTCAAAACTACAGTTGAAAACCTAATGGCTAATGAGTTGTATCTGTGCGACTGTGCCAGACATTGTATCCCAAGTCCAACACTTCTTGGTGAGTATGAGTAATATACTACCCTTCTTCAAAAATATATTAAACCACTATAATACTTTAAAGACATGATAATGTGAGGTTGCTGTATACAATTAATTTTAACTAAACAATGCAAATGGATGGTGTGTCTTTACTTGTTTTGTTGCTGCCATCCTGGCATGTTGACGATCTAGGTGTTCCATGTTAACACAAAAAACATAGTTGCTTTCAGGTTTATGCATGTAGACTTTGTTTGTCAGAGTGATATGGCTGTAGAGTTCATGTGATATTTATATGGAGTAAATACAAAAATTTCGCCTCAGGTACTTCACTACTTGCTCTCCCCTTTCTCTATGTTCCTCTCTAAAGCAAACATGCTTCTTGCCCATTTTGATATTGAAGGAGTATATATATATATATATATTGGTTTCTCAATTTGACCCTATTGTTATCTTCTTTGAAAGTTATTGATCATCTCATGGGGGTCCTAAGTTTGCATGGCATTGCTCTATCCTTGTCTGAAAATGCAAATTTATGATTTTTGTCAGATTTCTCCATTATATTGACTTGTCAATAATCTATCTCTTATGAGCTTCTGCTGATTCCTTTGAGTAGCCACTTTGAAAATTTCATGTGTATCTTTCCTTGATTGCTAGTTTTAGATTACAATATGGAATGGATTTAGTGGAATATTACAGCCAAAATATGTTTGCTTGCAAGAGTGATGAGTACCTGTTTCTTAGGCCTTAGCTGGCGGAGATGCAACTTAGAACTATGCATACTATGCATTTCCATAAGATACTTCCGCTCAAAACTATTCATGGAACTACGAATTTGAGCTTGAAAAAGTAAGTATACAAAGTAGCCTTTATAAATTACTCCATCCAAACTTTTGATGGTACAATAATCGTAGACAGTAGACACTTATTTAGGCAAAGAAGGGAGAGGGAGTGTTGTGGGGTAGAATAAGGGTAAGTTTACTGTGACATCTTTCTTTGTTGGAAAGAGGAGAAGGAGAGATAAAGTTGTAAAATGGGGTGGGTTGAGGTAAAATAATAGTAATAAACATTGCCAAAAGTACAAATAGTAAAAGTGTAACTATCAAAAAGGAATGGATATAAATGGAAAATGTAAATGTCAATAAAAAGAATAAACGGAGTATGTTTTTAATCAATCTATTAACAAAATTTAAGGATAATCATAATACTAGTTGAGGAACCTTTTTGTTATAATGACGATAATAAAGCAATGAATAAAGAATAATGGAGACAAGAATTAACGTGGTTCACTAACAATGTGTTAGGCTGTTAGCTACATCCACATAGGATAAATGTTTTATTATCATCTTTAGGGGAGAGTACAAATTACAGAATATGGAGGCACAAGATAATTACAAGGTATATATATAGTACCCTTCTAATTAATCTAAATAGATGGGAAACTAGACCCCCGTGTTTGGTTAATCCTAATGCCAATAATTCAAGGCATAGTTTGACACTTTGAGCTGCACGAGAAAAATTAAACTCGGACGGTCAAAAGAACATGAAAAAATAAACATGGTCTATTGAGTATTATTGTGGGGTGAAGGACATGACTTCAAAACTATCATGTATTCTAGATAATTTTGTGACTGTTGGCTGTGCACCATCTTGATATATACTTCTATTCCCCAATGGTTTAAAATAGCTACAGCAGCAAAGTCTCCTTATTGTATTGTGGGTTGAAGGACATGACCTCAAAACTATCAAGATATTTTATAGATAAATTTTGTGACGGTTGGCTGTGCACCATCTTGATTCTTGATATATATGCTCCAATGGTTTAATATAGCTACAGCAGCAATGTCTCCTTAAGCTCTTTACGATGATGGCAGTTTTGGCGGGAGGGACGTGATCATGCTCCCCTTGAGTGAATCCAGCCTTTTCTGAGGATGAGTCCTACTTAACCGTGGCTTTTCCTGCCAAACTAAAGATTAGTTGGGAGTACCACTTTGCTGGATTCTAACAAGTTTCCATGGGATAAAATTGATGTGATTTATTCTCCTCCGAACTTTGGCTCTAATTGATCATGGTAGTTGTTGAGCCAAGGTTTGGTGAAATTTTCCATAAATAGCTGGATGACTTTAGTTTCATCTCTTTACGCGCATCCTAACTTAGACTGACTGTTTACACATTTATAGGAAAGTTTTTGACATCGAAATCTGGGTTTCTTTAGTTTAAAAGTTGGTTCATCTTTGATTCAGTGTTGCAAGGTTGGATGATGGTGCTGCTCCTGATTCGTCATACCTTTGCTTCATTTGTTCTTTCCCCAGAAGCAGCTGATTCTTTTCAGCAGAACTTTCAGTTGTAGTAGATCAATTGAAGAATATTGCTGGGTAATAGGAAATCTAATCCGCTTCATTACACAGCAAGTAAAGAATGTAAAGGCACATGTGCAGTTGTAAAGTTCACTTTGTTGATTATAGTCATTAACCTTAGCTATTTAACATACTTTATGGTGTTCCTTTTTCTGTTACATAAATTATGTCAGCTATTATGCTATACTATATATTCGACGACGAAGATGTTGCTTTCTGAATTGCATTCCTACATTTTTCTTAGCTTCTTTCTTCCCAAAAGGGAAGTTAGTTAGCTGTTATTCGCAAGAATTAGATAAAGTTTGGATCTTTTGGGTAGATGAGATGGTGGACTCACACTTCATTGTTGGCATGTCTTTGAAGTTGAGCAAATTGAGAAATGTTATTGCGTGTGTCTGACTAGACGATATACCATATACCAAATTTCATGTGAATCAGCTTTTCTCATCATAATACACTAATAATTCTCTCCTTGTATGTCAAGCGACCCAACTTCAATTATTACTTTTGAAAAAATTGACTTAGAACTTGGGAGTAATAATGTTTACCTATGCTATCCCATAACTTTTTTAAAGTCCAAATCTAATATCATTGAGGTAAACTCTATTTTGGAAAAATTGTAGTGTGCAAAATGCACCTTTTTTATCGTTACCACTATCATAAGTCCATAATCTTTATTGAGCTCTAGTGCTCTACTAATTACCATCTCATTATAGTCATTTTTAAAGCAACATAACTATTGTACCCCCATAAACACCTATACAAAGATATAGGTCAAGGACATGTAGATAGGTCAATCCCCCCCTCCCTTCTACCTTTACCTTTTGAGGAGTGTTTATAGTAGTATTTGGGTATTATGGTAGGCCATGATCTTTTGGACTGATGAACCAGGTAGTATCATGAGACATGTATAAGGTGGTAGACTATATAGGCATATGAGCAGTGAATTGAACTCATATTTGGTAGGTAGGGGATAATTTTATCCCAACACAAAGATATGGGTTAAGGTTAGAATTATCAGTATGTCACAAACTTTAATATCAATGTGCTATTGAACAACAAATTTTATTTATAGAATAACTCTAAAATATTAGGGATCCAACTACTATGAATATTTTCCTCTAAATAAAAACATACATAAGACTAGTCTAAGTGTTCGTATAGATTTATATTATTTAATAATTTTTAAAATATCTATTAGATATATAAATGGTCTAAATTGTGCGTTAAGTTAACATCAATATAGTTTCCAAGGAAATAGTAGTATTAGTTACACCAAGTCCAAGTGTGTCAAAACAATTGTAATATATATTCCTTTAGAAAATATTGTAATTTATAGAGTTTGTCGAGTTAAAACGTTGACAAATTTAGGGGATTAAATTGTTATTTATCCCACTGTGTCCCAATTCCATTTGTGGATGTCTGAATCAAAGGGCTTCATGAGAGGAAAATATGTTTAGTAATTATTCCACAACCTTACCTTAAAGTCCTCCTTGATCCACGATGTTTAAAAGAAAAAGTCCTCCTTAATCCAATTGATCGATGATTTCATATCGTATGACTGTCGATATTTACTAATTGTAAAAGTATAATTTGAAGCAAACAGATATAGACTTGTCTTAAAGTAATATGTAATATTTAATATTGTTGGTTAGATTTTGTTTATATTAAACAAATAATGTGTATTGCGTAAAGAGAAGGTATTGGGTCAGACGCGTTTCACCATAATATTTGGTCGAACAACTTTAAGTTGGTTTCAATTTTTTCCAGTTGGTTTCAATTTTTTTCAGTTAGTTTCAATTTTTGTTCAATTGGTTTCAATTTTTTTCAGTTGGTTTCAATTTTTGTTCAGTTGGTTTTAATTTTTTTTAGTTGATCTTTTTTATTTCAGTTGGATGTCTTTTAAGTTCAGTTACTTATCTTATTGTTTCATTTACGTGTTTTATTCTAACTGAAAACAAAACTTAAGTAAATAAAATAAAATAAGTTCCAAGTGAAAGCAACTTAGTTTTCAGTTACTTATATTATTGTTTCAGTTAGTTTTCTTATTCTTTCATTTAACAACTAACTAAAAAAACTAACTGAAAGCAAAACTTAAGTAAATCCAAAAAATTAAGTTCTAAATGAAACAAGTTGCATAACAGAGAGCAAACTCCAAACCATACCAAAGACACCAGACACCACCACTTCAAAGCAAATTCATTACTACTTCAGATCACAACATTCACACCAAACTCAGACAATCAAAAGAGAGAGAGAAATTAGTTTGTATGACATACAGAGAAAGAGGAGATTGCATTTGCAGAGAAGAATTTGCAATGGCGAATGGAGCTGCTGGTTTGATGATCAGCAACAACGTTGTTAATGGAGGTGATACGACGAAGACGCATGGTGCGATGGCGTTGGTTCACCTATTATATGGACCAGAGAGTGGTGTGAGTTTTTGACGGAAATGGAGGAAATGGTGAATTGCATACCACTTGTGTGAAGAAGAAAAAGCGAGTGAGGAAAGTGAAGCAAAGAGTGGTGTTGTTGCGAGAGAGAAAATATATTGAGCTCAGCCCGTCTAACAGTAAACAATACGTCAAACGGTCTTACACAATACTTTCACTTGGATAAATTATTGTTTGGTATACAGGGAAGTTATTTCCCTCATGTAAATCCTAGGAAATAGAGTAATAGGCTTAATGTATATGGTTGATATCAATGAATTTGTATTTTCCATGCATTGATGTGGAAAATTTGAATGACGAAGACGGTGGGTGAATAAGTTCCCACATTATGTGTGAACTTTAATTTTTCAGGAATTTTCATTAACCCAATCTTCAGTATTTTATGTCAACCAAACAATACTCAATTCAGAAAATTATGGTAATTTATATCCCCTTCATAATTTTCAGTATATCAAACATAGAAAACTGTAATTTCTACTCCCTTCGTTTCAAAATATAAGGCATTTACGTTTTACGAAAATTTACTTTGACCACAAATGTATTCCATAATATGATAAATAAAAATTATATCATTGGATTCGTATGGAAAAATACTATAATAACATTATTTTTTAAATTTTCTATCAACATACTCCATATTAAGAGTAACTAACGATCAAAATTCGACTTAAAATATCATGTGTGCTTTATATTTTGAAACGAAGAGAGTACTATCATTTAACATCTCCAACGGGTAAATGAGGGGGCAAGGAAGCGAAACACATAAACGTTTAGGAAGTAGGAGCAATCAAGTTGCATAAAATTACACTTGATTAATTTGTTAAGTCAAGTCTAAAGAAGGCTTTGATATTTCTTTATAAAAAAAATGAAAGGCTAATTAACATGCATGATCCATGATAATCTGGGAAGCCCCTATCCTAATTTTCTCTTAATTATTGTTAAGTCAAATCTTAAATAGAATACTGTTTCTTGATCAAAGTATTAAAAAGGAACACTTGTTTGTTATGTTTCTTAAAGCAAGCCTGGAGCGACTTCCTCCACTCTAAGTTTTCTATTCTGAAAAGTTGCTTCAAGTTGTACATATTCAAATCTTGGGAATTCTAAATCATTCGAGTTATGTAATTGGTGGTAATGGAAGATCCAATTTCTAGGAATTTTGTCTTCGTTTTTTAAAATAAAAATTATGTTCATTATAGTAATATAAGTCATAAAAAGATGTAAGATAGTGGAAATTAGGTCAATTTTTAACTTATTGAATAAGAGGGTGAAAGTTGGTTATTAATAATGGGAAAAACTAAATCTCATGTGAAGGACTACGGGAAAAAAGTGTGAAAATGTAATTTGTGGAAAATGTAATGTAGAAAAAGTTAGAAACTTTTATGAAACGAATGAAAAAGGAGGTTAGATATTAAAGGTTTAAGGAATGAATGGTGTTTTTACGACAACTTCAATATAGGGATATTAGTTAAGTTTAGCAATTTTATTAGCATTATGAGCAACTTGTACTTAACTCGGACAAAGTCTGACTTAACTTAACTAGTTATCGAACTTGACTTGAGATCTCAACGATTCAAGTTGAGCAAGCCCGAACTGAAACTTGATAAGCTTGTGAGCAACTTAATAAATATTTTCTTTTATTTTTTATACTTATATTGTAGTTTTCAAACTTTTACTTTTGTTTAATTATTGAAATTATGTACTTTAATGAAGAACGATAATTGACACGCTATAACTTATAAAATATAAGATCTTTTAAAAATCAAACTAGTTCAAATGGACAAGAAAGTAACATTTGAGAGGTAAATTGAACAAATTGGTTTGCTCGAGAGAGAGCATCTCAAATTCGACTCTTTGAATTATGGTCAACGCTTTCAAGTGGAGTTGAGTACAACCTAATTTGCGCATGGTTGACTTGATTAGCACCCCTACGCTAATGGTGTAGTTGAGGGATTTATTAGCAAATAGAATAAAGGAACATTATCAACATATATCCTTGGTTTTTAAAGAAAGCTCACCATGTACCAGTAATTTTATGAAATGCACTATAATCCTTGAGCTTTGAAAGATTTTGACCATATTCCTTTTAGCGACTATGGTGTCAATTGTTCCATTAGGGTTTGATATTTCCGGAGTCTTGACAAATGTTTTTCAACTTTTCTATCGTTATTGCATATGTTTGGGTGCATATTTGTCTGTACATACTAATAAACGGCTAAATCTAACTAGCCAACCATGGGTGGTTTGTTTGGTATTATTTCTTTGGCAAGCTAAGGTCTTGAGTGCATTCATCATACACCCGGGTCTACCATGTATATGGTACATCAAAGACTATTTTTTTGCTCATTTGAAACTCTACCTATTATGTGATTATGCTCATTTGGAGATTTCAAATAAACAAAAAAATAATCTTGAGTGTATCATGTTCATAGTAAAGTCGGATATATGATAAAAATTCCCATAAGGTCTTGGTCTCGTCAACTTTTAAAAAATTAATTCAATAAATTATAGTTTTTTAATCAATTAAAAATCAATTTTAATCATTGAAATCAAATTTATTCACTAAACATTCGCGTATAAGTACAAGATAGCTAGGTAAAAATCAATTCTAATTACTAATAATTACTTTTAATTTTATTCACTAAACATCCACATATAAGTACATAAAACTTACACACAACTGATTATTATATATACATGTCAGTCAAATCACCTATCTCACGCTCTCCGTCAATAGAAATCTAATTTTTACTTTTCAACCATTTATGATTATATGCAAAGCAAATAAATCTCTATCTACCACATTGAATTAATGATTACCCAATCTACCTAACTTTTTTTTTTATCACATTTGTAAGAGAAGCTTCAAAACATTTTAAAAAAAATTATCATCATAAAAGTACCCCAAAATTAAAAAAATGAGAGCAATTAAGGTAAAAATTTTAACCCAAAAAAAAACGAAGGCGTCATTAATTAGGTAAAGGTGAACGTTGACAGAGCTATAAATAGCGAGGTAGGCGGTATGGAGAGAGGTAGGGTCAGCGTGTAATTTACTTGGGGTTGCTGCCTGCCTCACCTCACCTCGTTTTCTCTTTCGTGGCTTATAAATCTCAGGTCATCTCTAATTTTGGGGAGAAAAAAACTATCACTTCGCTTTTTTTTTAGAGAGAGAAACAAAATAAACCAACATTTTAGAGAGAGAAAAATTAGGTGGAGAAATTCAGGAGAGAGAAAACGTGTAGCAAGATCGCTCTGGAGTCGACCTTTTCCCTTCCGCGTTGAGGGAGGTGGTTATGCCGGTTGGCTTACAGGTTCTTCTTTTCTTTTCTTTTTTTTTATCTCTCCTCTTGGTTGATTTTTTTGGATCGGATTTGTTTTGTGATTGAGTTTGTTGTTTCGGATTCAAATTAGGTTTTTGTTGATTTGATTTTGATGATTTGTGATTTTTGATTTGGTTTTTAGTGCGTGATTGAGGTAGATCTGGAGTTAGGGTTTGGTTTTTGGTACATTTTGTTTCGTTGAGATTGGATTGGTGTGTTGTGATTGATTTTCGGCGGTGTTTGTTGTTGAAATTAGTCGTTTGTTGATTTTGGCTGGTTTAATGTGTTGATAATGAGGTTTTGGAATTACGATGACGGTTTGAGGCTATTGGTTGTGCGATTGAGTTTTATATTGGATGTAATTTTTGAATTAGGGTTCTTGTGGAGTTAATTGAATATTAGGAATGATGAGATTGAGTCCACGGATTTTGGCAATCTTGGAGTTGTGTCGTTGATGATTAAAGGAGTACAAAGAATAGGTATTGCTAATTGAGATTATATCTTTGGTGATGATTGATGGCTATGGTTTGTGCAATTAAGTTCTTTGAATGTGTTAGGACTTTAATTGATTAGGGGTTCAGTTTGGTGAATGTGTTAGAATTGACATATCTGGTTGGAAGAGGTTGTTATAAGTTATGCTATATTAAACGTTGAACTAGAGCAAATGCCTCTTTGTTTAATGTATAACATGAAGTCATTAACATCTTGTTTGGATGTTGACAAGTTCAATATTTTTGCTGAAATATTGAGAAATCATTACTGTGTGAAAACAACCTCTTGAAACTCGTGAAACAAGAAGATATTTTGAACTCTACTTCAGCCTTGTATGAAATCAATTATATTCCTTGTGATATGGTGCTAGTATATGATGACATTCTCCTCTAGAATGAGTTGTAAAGTGCCTACCTCATCCATATTGTTCATAACATAACTGAAAGATCATTTTGGAAATTGAGTTGAAGGCGCATTGTATTGGTTTTTACATGCCTAGGATGATTATTGTATTAGTTTGATCTTATATGTGTTAAAGCTAATTCGATGCTCTATGTTAAGATCCGCTAAGCTTGTTTTGTTCTTTTCACTTGTTGATTTGCAGGTTCCAGACTTTGGTTTAAGCGACTCAATTTGTTTTCCTAAGCTATGGAGCATGTCAACTTCTGGTCAAATTCCTTCCATTTTCAGGTCCTTTCATTCCAGAAAGTTCTTGACTGGAGGTTCTCTATTCTTGGATTCCTTCTTGTTTCCTTTGTCAACAGCACCTAGTGCCCAAGTTTTTCTAAATGATCAGAATAGGAGGCCTAATGCAATTTTCTACTAAGAAATTTGTTGGATCTTTAGTGCTCTCCTATGAGTAAGTTGTCTCCTCACTGTGGTGAAAATTAGTTTCGTGGTGCGTTTGTTCATTATAATGTCAGTGTGTTTTTGCTTTTGATGCTATTCTCTTTGTATACTTTTTCAGCGCATTGTGGAGTATTTATCAAGTCGAGAGTTTCAGAAAGATATCTTGTGGGGTACTGCCAAAACCTTATTGTTGACTTCTTTTTGCTATTTGTAAATTGTTCTGGTACTTATATTGCAATACAGTCTTCTGCAGGCTGATAATCGCAGTTTGAAGAATGCAGATTGCTTTTGTAGTCACCACTAGATAAGCCTATCCAATTAGACTCTTTGTGCCAGTAGTATTTTGCTTTGTTCCTTCGGGTGTCTGTTAGGTGCGTAGAAGTCATTTCCAGATAGCTCTGAGTTCTGTGGTAGCCTTGGTATCATGACGTAATTCGAGATTCTTCTTTGAAGAACATGTTCTTGAGTGCCCAAGCATCTCAGCCATCTACCTTTTTGGACTATCTCAGAGCCGCTGGTCATGTGTCTACTGTGATTAGGCCCTCAACATTAGCTGATTGCAGGAGTTTATGTGCTTGCGTACTGCGATAGGAAATTAACGGGTGGATTCAGCTGGATCAACCAAACAATTTCTTTCTTATTGTATAGTGTTATTTACAGACATCTATTGGGCGTCTTTTTCTTATGTGTGTCGTGTTAGTGATTCGTCAATTTTGTTGAATAAAAGAGCACTTTGCCAACGACTCAGTTTCGTTCTTTCCGACTCAACAATGGAGAGGTGTGTTTTTTCAACCAGCATTAATTTGGTCTTTCACTGTGCTTGTGATGCATAGTACTGTATATTTACAGTTTTGATTTGCAGGTACAAGCTAATTAAGGAAGTTGGTGATGGAACTTTTGGGAGTGTTTGGCGTGCTATAAATAAACAGACGGGAGAAGTTGTGAGTTCCATTCCTTTTCTATCAAACTTGTGGGTGTTGTTTTTGGATTGACAATTTGATATTATAATATTTATTGACAGGTTGCTATAAAGAAGATGAAGAAAAAATATTATTCCTGGGACGAATGCATAAATTTGAGAGAAGTGAAGGTATTTTGATTACATATTAATTATCATTAAATCGCTGAGTATTCCCTTTCTCTTTTCTAAAAAAGATTTTGAATGTTGCAGTCACTAAGGAAGATGAGCCATCCTAATATTGTGAAGCTGAGAGAAGTTATTAGAGAGCATGATATCCTGCATTTCGTGTTTGAATATATGGTAAATTTCTTGTGCCTCGGTTGTAATCAGTTGGTGTAGATTTGATTTTCTGATACCAGTCCCTGTCTTGTCTCTTTTGTTAGGAGTGCAATTTGTACCAACTTATGAAAGACAGAGGAAGGCCCTTTTCAGAGAATGAAGTCAGGAATTGGTGCTTTCAAGTATTTCAGGCTCTTGCCTACATGCACCAGCGTGGGTATTTCCATCGTGATCTTAAACCAGGTATGAGCTGCCAGCATGAAACTAATTGGTTTAAAGAGAACACATGGTTATAACATGCATGTTTGACTTTTAATGTTGAAAAAAAAATCATTCTTTGAACCTTTGCTATGGACCATTAGTGTACTTTCGTATCCATAGTTCTATGACAAGTGGCATTTAATGATGCAAGCTTCTTTTCTGATGTCTGGGCTAATTAGGTAGAACCTTGATTTGCAGATCTTTTGTGTTAATGTGTCCATTGGTCAACTTTGACTCAGAATTCTATTCATTTTTAACTTGCTTCAATGATGTTTTGGGTTCTCCTCTAGCTGAAATTGGCCTAAGGTATCAGAATTTAGAACATTTTTGTTTGAAAACTTATGGACGACCGGTTTGATTGAGCTCGGTCAGGGTTAGAAGCTCAACTCATGACCCATCCACTAGGTGGACCAGGCCAGGCTGAGTTGTACTCAGGTTGACCCGGCCCAATGGGATCCTCTATCTCCAACGACATCCTACTAGGGAGCTTCATTTTATAGGCAATCTTTCAAACTTTGTAGTGTGCAAGTTGCAGAAGTTGCAGAAGTTGCAGTAAGCAATGCTCTTGAAGCTAAAATTCTGAGTTTTGTAATCTCTGCAATTTTTGCCTTTTTGGTATCATTGAGTTATGATGATTGTTGTGGGCAAGTTTGTTTCTCTCTTTAGTATGTAGGTGTTCTAATTTTTTTTTTTTTTTTTACTACAGAGAATCTTCTAGTCTCAAAAGATGTTATCAAAGTAGCTGATTTTGGACTTGCAAGAGAAATTAATTCTGGGCCACCTTACACAGAATATGTCTCTACACGCTGGTAAATATTCTTCATCGTCTTTACATTTGTCTATTCCTATTTTTTGCTGCTTGTTTTGCGGGGTTATCTTAATAGTTTGATGTGCAGGTATAGGGCTCCTGAAGTTCTGCTCCAGTCCCCTACTTATACTTCTGCTGTGGGTAAGTCAAATGGCCAAGTCTTTGTAAGGTGTCCCTCTGTCATTATGGTATTCTGAATGTCTCTATCCTTTGAATTTCAGATATGTGGGCAATGGGTGCGATAATGGCTGAACTGTTCACTCTTCGTCCTCTCTTTCCTGGACTAAGGTATGGGCATCAGTTTATATTAAAGATAGCATGAATTTAATTTAGTGTTATTTTGATGTTTGTCCATCTCGTAATATTCTTACTTGATTGCTTTTTTGTTACTGCAGTGAAGCAGATGAGATTTATAAGGTATGCAGCGTCATCGGAACTCCGACAGAGAACTCGTGGTCCCATGGACTAATGCTTGCTAGGGCCATGAACTACCAGTTCCCACAGGTGCGTGAAACTGAACGCTATGAATGCATTTTGGAGACCCTTGATTGTGAAATATTTATGTGAATTAGGTAACCTTTTTGTAATGTTTGCAATGTGGGGACTGCCAATCCTGTTAGTTCTAGGTTTCTAGATTTTGGGGCAAGAGGGATTGGGGGTGGGATGATTTTTCATCATAGCATCCTCTAGCCTTAAGGTTTTGTGATTTTGGATGGTTGGCTTTTACTAATTGTTTGGAGAATTTCTTCTCATCTGATTGCACAGTATCTATCAGGAAGATAGTGATAGAAGTAGATATGATCCTTTTCAGCTCCTCTTGGTAATTTAAGATTTCTATGGACGGAGTTCAATTTGTAATATTAGACTGAACGTTTCCGGTTGTCTTATTTATTTGTGCAGCATATGCATTCCTCAATATTTGGTCAACAGCCATCCTTGCAACATTTGGCATACAGTTAATCTTAAGAAGGAAACTCATAATTTCAAGTTATTACCCAAAAATTACATATATCTGTATCTTATAGTCTAGTATGTTTTATACGGAGTAATAAATAGTGGGGTGCATTGCCATAGAAACCATTTTCAGGCACTGTATTGATCAAAAACATAATCATTCCTTATCTGATGAAGCCTATTATAATGTTTCAGCTTCCTGGCGTGCACCTTTCAACTCTCATGCCCTCAGTAAGTGAAGATGCAATTAGCCTTATTAGGGTAAGTGAATATTTCCTGCAACTTTTGCATTGCTGTGTTGTGTACCAGTAACTGAGTATCTGTTGTGTCTTTCCAGTCACTTTGTTCCTGGGACCCATTCAAGAGGCCAACAGCAGCAGAAGTCCTTCAGCATCCATTCTTCCAGGTAGTTGTTATTCATCTGTTTTACATGTTTTGTTTTTGGCTTCTGAAAGGAAAAATCTCATTTGTCTACATTTTAGTTAGTAATACAAGAGATATGAGGTCGGCCTTACATAGTAATGGTATGAAATTACTCCCACTAGACTTGTAGGGACAAAAATTTAGCTAAATACCCCCTTTTGTCCCTATAAGATTACCCTACTTTCCTTTTAATTTTGCTCTTAAAAGTTTGCTCCAATTCCTATTTAGTTAACATGGTTCCCACATCTCTACCTTTTCTCCTACCCTACACAAAAAGACAAAACACCTAGTTTTCAAACTCTACTCTGTGTAGATGGGGCCATGGGGGTCAATATTATGTTCATCTAGTTTGGTAATTTGGTTCAACCCTACTCTGTTTAGATGGGATGGTTAAACCCTACTATGATGCTTACATCTGGTTAGGGTTTTTTCCTAATATAGACGGGAGTTAAGTTTGTACTGTTCTTTTTTACAGAATTGTTACTATGTCCCACCATCTCTACGGACTAGAGCTACTGTCAACAGAACACCCCCGTCATTAGGATCCAGGGGATATGTTGATCAGAAATCTGCGAGGAAGAGTTCTGGTCCTGGCACTGTGCCCTTCTCAAAAACCACAAGTCTGAAACCCCATGTTGCTTTTGGTGCGGGTGTACAACGCAAACTGGAAATGGATGGGAAGGATTTGAACAAGAATGACAAATCTGTGAAAAGCTCTGTTAAACAGCCAAAATATCGGCCACCAGTTAGGAACAGTCCATGTAAGTCACTTCTTATGCTTTATATGATTCCTTTTCTGTTTCTGTTTCTGTTTCATGTTAAGCGTGCATATAATGTTAGCTTGTATTCTCTATTATCTCACTTATTCACTTGTCAAACAAGTTTACTGTGGAAACTAAAATGTAAAGTGATATTGGTGTGCAGCCTCCATGTACCCAGGGAGGACCACTCGTGGAGTAAGCGAAGCAGCGGAGAGGTTGTCGAAAATATCTCTGGGATCTGGCAGGCAAACAACTAGGTCATCAGTACCACCACCTATGAAGGCTGGAGGATGGCATGGGCAATCCAATATGTTTATGGGACGGTCTCAGGAGATCCAACCCAGCAGAACTTTTACAAGAAAAGTTGCTGGATGATCTGTTCTTATTACTGGTGACTTCAAATTTCAATAAGCAACATACAGCTAAACTTCACGCATTTTCAGTTGGATGTTATATAATAGTGCTGTTTTTTTTCCTTCTTTCTCTTTGCTAAATGTTTGGATGGAGTGATACTATAATCTCTGCTTGTTTTATTGTCCATGTTTACGTGTTTCCAAAATTATGAGGTCCTTTAAGTGCTTTCGACATTGGAGGATGTTGCTGTGATAATATACTATTTGCTTGTGATAATAATTTGCGTAATTTACGCAGTAAAGCTTTTATTTGTTATTTATTGAGTTTGTCTATTGCAATATTTGTTATTTATTAGGGTTTTTTGTCCCAAACTACCTTTAACTTTTATGTTTTTGCGAGAAACTACCTTATAAAAAAATTGTTGTTCCAAACTACCTTACTTTTACCATTTTGTTGTTGACAACTACCTTAGGCTGATTTTCGACGTTGACTTTTGTTTTTTTCGCTTTTTTATTGTCACATTATATCACGTGACCTCTTCAAACCCTTTTTTTAATTTTCCCCACCCTAATTACCTCATTTTCCGGTGTGCGCACGCTCTCTCCCTCATATCTATGTGACACTTTGTACCACCAATTCACTATTAAATTCCTCTTTTACGTAAACTAAAATTGAAACAATCACCCTCCTCCATATCTACAAGGGTAATTTTGTTTTTCCCACCATTTTGAACTGAAAAAACAAAAGTCAATGCCGGAAACCGGCATAAGGTAGCTGTCAACAACAAAATTGTAAAGTAAGGTAGTTTAGGACAATAATTTTTTATAAGGTAGTTTCTCGTAAAAACTTGAAAGTTAAAGGTAGTTTGGGACAAAAATTCCTATTTATTACGCTTTCCTTTTGCAATAGCGGAGTTCATAGTACCTTGCGGGCGTTTTTTGTGGCAGCAAGTACAAACAAGCAAAGATCAACTCTTAACACCACTTTACTCGTGCACAAAAGGCCCTTTCGTGGGTTACGACACTAGAACCACAACTACAACAAAGCAAAACATTATTAGAGTCATCAATATTAGCCTTAATACTACAAATATGACAATCACTATTTAAACAACGCTTTTTCCTTGGATAATAATAATAATAGAAGCTTGGTGGAGGAATCAAAACCTTACCGATGTTGTTGATTGTGGTTATAATATCAATAAAAATTGACGACTGTTGATTGTGGTTCCGATATCAATATAAATTGACGACTGTTTCGAAAAGATAAATGTTTGGAATTTCCTAGTTAATCAAGATATTTGGATCTTCAATAGTAAGAATTTGTTTTGTAAGAGATCGTTTACTTTTAAATTAAAATTAGGTAATGGTAATTTCATTATTAAAGAGAATTAGTCGATTAGGTTAATTTCTTTCATTGACTAATTTAATCCATTTAGTGACTAGGTCTATTTTTGTAAAAGTATTGGGTCAGATCCAATACTTTCCGTCGGACGGGCTGAGCAAGCGCAAGGAAGAAGACAAAGAAGATGCAAGGACTTCACCATCAACAACAACAACTCGCATTCAATAGTTTGGGATTCAAGAGATAAGGATTTAGCTTGAGATAAGATGAAATCAGCAGCTTCATAGTACATGGGATTTGGCTGGGCAGTATTGATTCGAAGGTATTCTTGAAATCTGGAGATGATTGATGATGGATTTTGGGTTGTTGTGATTGTAGTGAAGATAAGAGATACAACATAGAGATTAAAGAACATGGTTCCGCGACTTAGTAGTGATTTCAGCCCGTCCGAATGAAATTGTTATGTTTTTTTTGCAATTTTTCGAAGGAGGAGAGAGAGAATGAGTAAGCAGCAGAAGAAGAAGAAGATAGCTTTCCTTCTTGTGATAAGATTTTCATTTGGTCTTCTGTGCTCTTTCAGTTGGTGTGTAAATTCTTTCAGCTTGTGTTGTTTTTCTTTCATTTGGTCTTCTGTGTTCTTTCAGCTTGTGTTGTTTTTCTTTCATTTGGTCTTCTGTGTTCTTTCAGTTGGTGTGTAAATTCTTTCAGCTTGTGTTGTATTTCTTTCATTTGGTCTTCTGAACAAAAATTGAAACCAACTGAAAAAAATTTAAAAACAACTGAATTTTTTTTTAAATCAACTGAAAAAAATTGAAACTAACTGAAAGTCGTTCGACCTAATATTATGATCGAACACGTCTGACGCAATACCTTCTCTCTATTTTTATATTAAAATTACACCGTCTCTTTTAATAATTTTTGTAAAAGCAAAACAATTTTAGTTAGAATTGTAACTTCAATTTTATCCACAGCTTACAGGATATTTATACACTAGCCTCTTCTTTCTAGCAATCATATTGAAAGCCAGGAAGCTGTGAATTTCAAAGATTTTGAAGAGCTCGTGAAAATTTATCTGTTGTGATTGATTTTCTCTAGACTTCTTGATCTATCTCCTTGCTTCCTTTTTGCTAACAATCTTTTTGGAGATTGAAATTAGTAATAATAATAAGAGGTGATACGACATCTACAATATGATTGAAACTTCTAAATATTATTCAAAAAAAAAATTGGATCTAATCAAAAGACATTCTAGAAAACCACAATTGTTATATATGACATGATATTTCAGCATAAATTTACATAGTGGTCGTTGTTTTGAGATATTCTTTCACAAGGGGGTACATAAATTTGTTCTAATATTGGAATAAAACTTAATTTGATTCAATTAATTGTAAACGAGTAAATGTTATTTATAGGAAAATATCAAACCCAATATATAGATACACAAACTCTCTGGTTGAGAGAAAATAATATATTTTTGTTTTGAAATAATGGAATTATCATGAACAATAAATTGAAAACTATCGGCAAAAAAGAAAAGAACTATAAAAAAAATAAAAAAGCAATGGCGCCCATAGGTTGCAAAGAAGAACTAGGGTCTACAAGGAGGGAAGACAAGGGGAGGACTCTTATTCCTTTCTTGATATACATGGGTTGAAGTTCACACTTTTTAACACAAAATTTTTATCACTAATCACTTCAATTGTTAATAAATAAAGATTATAAAAGGTTGACATTTTCAATTCAGGATCCAACAATATTCACATGATCATATTTATCTTTACAATCAATAGTAATACTTTCTCCGTTTCGAATTATTCGCTACACTTTGAAAATTTTACTATTCATTAATGAGATTTGACCATGCATTATTTACTATTAAATATAATTAAATGTTATAATGTAATATGTTGTTGATTCGTCTCAATGTATATTTTAAGAAAATCAAATTTTTATACTTTAATCTAATACATAATTAAAGATATTAATAGTCAAAGTAGTGCATTGACAAGCGTAGAAGTCAAAGTGTAGCAATTAATTTGAAACGGAAGAAGTATTATTTATTGAAATAGTACAAAACGTATAGATTAAGGCTATGTTCAGTTCACCTTATTTTTGCTTATTTCAGATCTAATCAGATCAGAAAAAATAAGTTCAGATCAGTTCAGATCATATCATGCTTATATTTAAAAACTCATTATTATTAAATATCTTTCACTACGTATTAATAAAAATTATAATAATTGAATATTAATAAAGTACTTATTGAGACGAATCAAACAAGACCCCACATGACTATATTTTTTCTTATATATTGAGAATCTAAAATATTATCTCTAATTGTGAATAGTGTCAAGATTCTAAGTGAGAAACATAAAAAAATACAAAGGGAGTATTATTATTTACTAGTACATTTGTTCAAAAGAATTATTATTGTTGTTGTTGTACTTATTAATTATTAATATTGGTAATTATTATTAATCTTGTTGTTACCATTATAAATGTCATTGTTATTATTATATTAAGTTATTTTGTTGTTGTTAAATAATAATTAAAAATCACGTGTTAAAAACATAAGATTGACGCAAAAATAAGAAATATATAAAATATGATATCTCAAATTCATGATAACGAAACTACTAAGTTCGGATTACATTTCAAAATAAGCTAAGTATGATACAAATTATAAATTTAGATTCGATATACCTCTTCCTACCGAATTCCAAATCTCTCTAGCTATTTGAAGTTGCACGATATTTATTTATCTATTGCTCAAGTCACAGTTGTTTGTATATCTTATTTTATTTTATATGGAAAAAAAAAAGTTGAGTTTGCCGACTTCTCAAGTGTGAAACTTTTTTTAAGGAAAAGTGTGAAACATTGTATAAGTACTCTTATGAAATAATGACTTGAGTTATATAATTATTTTTAGTAATAATAATAATTATGATTATAATTATTATTGTTCTTATAATAATGATAATAATAATTATTATTATTAATAATAAAAGTTGTGTGAAAGTTGTAATAGAAATAAAATGATAATAATAGTAATACTATAAAAAAGATCTTATAATGTACTCCTCTGTTTTTTTTTATCATTCCTACTTTTCTGTGCGCGTCTTCCAATGCACGTTTTAAAACTTAAATATCTTTCATTATATATTGGTAAAAATTATAACGATTGAATATTAATAAAGTACAAATGGAGACGAATCAAACAAGACCCCACATGACTGTTTTTTCTTATAAATTGAGAACATTTGAGAAGATTCTCTCTATGCATGAATAGTGTCAAGATTCCAAGTAAGAAAGATAAAAAAAAAACAGAGAGAGTATTGCATAATAATGATTTACAAAGTAATAATATAATAGTAATAATATATTTTGTAAATCAGATCAGATCAGAAAAAATAAGTTCAGATCAGATAAGTTCAGATCAGAAAATTTCAGGTGAACTATACATAGACTAAATTGTAAGCGCCATTAGCAACAAGGAGTACACAAAAAGAAACCATTTGCAATGTACAAAGCCTGAATTATTAGAGTAATGCAAATTTACAAAACATGGGGCTTTGTTTTTTTTACTGCCTTCTATCTCTATTGGCATCTGCTTTCAATCTCTAGGAAATGAAAACTCCTTTACAAATCAAAGAAGTCAGCTTTGTCTTCTTATTGCTGGTAGAACCACAACGTATTCTCTGAATATACAAAATAAGTAGGACGAAAAGATAATTACAAGTTCAGAAGAACCAAAATTAGGACCCATCATTAAGGTCTAAATTTATCATTGAGTTTGCCTTTGTTTTTTCAACACTTCTAAACTAAAAACATACACTTCTGTAACTTAGAAATCAATGTAAACTTTTTAATTTCCTGAAAGATTAATTAGTGAAACAGAAGTATGGGATAATAGTCTCATCAACATTACTTTCTTAAATAATCATAGAAATAACTATGTCAATAATTATCAACTTAAAGTTCATGATTGTAACATAACACTGATCCCAAATGTCCTTTTTGAAGTTCATTTTGATTAAACATCAGTTAGCTTAATTTGATAATGACTTAATTAAGTTTGTTTTCACAGTCCTTCGTAAGTAGGCCGATTAATCAAACAGCAAGAGGTGATCATGATCATCTTCTACTACCTGTACTTGTCGAACGAAAGAACGAATTTTAACCATCGCCTTAATTAATAAAAAAGACGATGTATGAAACATTGAAGAACAATTGAACAACTTTTTCTCACCAATTTGCCAATTAGCCATGGAAAAAAATGCAATCGGCTTAAGAAAGAGAGAAATGCTTTGCTTTAGCACCAAGCTCGTGTAATCCTTGACAACTTATTCATGTCAGATTACATATTCTTTGGTGCTCACATTCAATGAAGATTAATAACTATGAATAAACATATAGATATTAGAATCAGAATTGAAGGGTAGAAGAGAGCAAAAGCGATCAGAGAACTTTGAAGGTATATATGAATTCAACAAGAAAGAAATTCAGCTCAATTAATTTCATCATATCGCTTCGCTCTAGTACTCATCAGATTCCAACTTCTACAAAAAACAACAGAAATGACTTTGCATCGAAAATCAGCTCAATTTATGTTTTAGTACTCGGTATAGCTTATTTACGAGAGGTTGAATCGATCACCAGAAGAAAAATTTGGCATTTGGAAAAATCTAAGTTCCATCAAAGCAAAGTAAAAGTAAGGTTTGCATCGTTGGAATAGTAAAGGGATTTAATGGCGTTTGGAGGCAGGCTTGTTAAGATTACAGTATGCAGGGTGGAGGAACTACGAGTCGAAGACCGACTCATTGAAACTCCACCCATTACTGAAGCACAAGCCTGTACTATGATGCCATTCTTCGATGTGCGGGCATGCGTTGCCGGGCACCCTGCAGAAGACCTACAGGTATTTCAGAGTCAAGTATTTACACTCTCCCCAGTTTGCACGCAGCCCTTAGAAGAACTTTAAGGCATGGTTTTAAACTAAATGATCAGGTTTGTGCTAGAATCAACAAAACTTGTACATCAACAAAATTAGGCAAATAGATTGTATATTGAAGAAATTGCAAGAATCCCTCAGAGTGATTAATCATCATGTATATATCAGTCCACTACTTTAATTTGGACATATGTCGTTCTTCATAGGGATATAAGATGAACTTCGAGGAAAAGAAACAAAAATGACCAGAAAACACAGGCAATGTTAAGTATCCTCAAAGAACAATAATTGTGCAAATAAAACCGGGTGAGTGACACAATTATTCTTCTACCCTATTGTTTTCAAGTGCACAAACTAAAAACTCAATTGTTTTCAGGTGCAAAAACTAAAAACTCAAGTGTTTTCATAACTCAATTGTTTTCAGGTGCACAAACTAAAAACTCAATTTGTTTTCAGGTGCACAAACTAAAAACTCAATTTGTTTTTAGGTGCACAAACTAAAAACTCAATTGTTTTCAGGTAAACAAACTTAAAACTCAATTGTTTTCAAGTACACAAACTAAAAACTCAATTGTTTTTCAGGTGCACAAACTAAAAACTCAATTGTTTTCAGGTGCACAAACTGAAAATGCAGTTAATAAACAGTCAATCAAGCAAACACACAGGAAGTTTTCAGATACACATACAAGCTACACCCCTCAGAAATAATCATTCATCAATGAAGATCAGGCTACTTTTAACACCATCACAGGGGTTAATTAACAGATAATAATTGCAAATCACACAAAAACTTAGGCTAATTTACCGATATATATTATGAAAAAAAAGGTACAGATTACATGGTCAACAATTCAAGGACATGAAAACAGACAAACAAAATAGTTTCATCTAATTAAAAAGTTACAAACTTTGACAGCATCTTAGTCATGTTAATTCTCCATCAAACCCATCAAAAACTAAGATCACAAATTAAAGAATAAAAAGAACTAACAAACAAATTTATCTCTAATTGTTGAAACAAGGAGATTAAAAATAAAATAAAGAAACGCACCCATATAGTAAAATGCTCAGAATAAGAAGATGGGAATAAAAATGTTGATTTTGACAAGAGATTTCATAAAAGAATTTCTTAAAAATGAAAACTTTAAAATAGTTGTGAAATAATTGATAAAGAGATGAAGTGAGAAAAATACTTGAACCTCACTTTAAGTCAAAGCAAGCAAAAGAGATAAAACATAGAAGTAGCTTGAAGAAGAAGGAGATGGTGAAGTGATTGGTTAATTTGGTTTATATAATACCGGCGCCTGAACTCAACGATGGATGAATAATTAACCTAACCGTTAAGGTACCAATGAGAAAACCCGAATTTGAGCCCAACCCAATGGATCGAGAAGTCTTTACTGTTTTATGAAGTATTTGACACAACCTGGAATTCTCATATGAAAGAGTTTGGAATTTGGATCCGTTTAGGTTCTTTTGGGTGGATTTCTAAGACGATTTTAATTAGATTCTAAAATTGTTTGTTGTAACTTGTAATTCGATATTCAAAGGGAAATAAAGAAAGGAAAAGAAAATGAACGACTAGAAATAAAATGGATTTGTTAAGCGAATGTAGAATTGAATTGTCTAATTTATATTTAAATTAGACCGTCTATTATAATAATTTGTGCTATAGAAATGTTATTATATGTAAAAGGTTATTACTTATATTTCAAATTAGTTTACATCCTTTGATTTTTATAGTCTTCAAGATTAATATTTTACTATTTATTGATTATATTTGATTAAAATTATAACAAACTCATAGTTTGAAATACACATTAATACATTATCGTATCTTTTCTTTTTTTAAAAGATTGTTATATTGGCGAGAAATTATGGTTAGAGTTTGTGAAGTTTGACAAAAAAAAAAACATATTATCTTATTATATAAACCACGGGGGGAGTTATGGTGTCCCCCAATGAAATGTCTTTTTTATCTTTAGCTAAATATATATATTTAATTGAATATTCAAAATTTGTACAATTGCATCATTTCCTAATAATTTAAAAATGGGTCAAAAATTCCAATAATAACTAAGTAAGCATTAACAACGTAACTTGATATAATGAGAAAAATGGTTACTCAATAAAAAAAATTATAAATTTAATTTGACTACAAAACTTTACATCTAAATATTTATCACAATTTCTAAAAACTTTATAGATTATAGTAGTTTGTATAACAATAATTATAAATCACACTTCTATAATTATATTTTGATGAAATTTATTAAGAATAGATTCAAACAATCGACGCACGCATCACGTGCATAAAAGACTAGTGTTAATTAATATAAGGTAGGAAAAATTGACAAAAATAAGCCAACCTTTACCCGATCTTCCACATCTAAGTCAACATTTTGAAAATCCAGAGATAATACAACCTTTGCATCATTTAAGCCAAATTTAGGTTAGATTACCTGTAACTTGTTCGTAACCGGTGAAAAATATTTTGATTTTTTTTCCTTTTTTCTTTAATTAATCTCCTCCCCCTCTCGCTCTCCTCCCACTTTCTTCTAATCTCCTCCCCCTCTCTCTCTCCTCCTCCCACTTCATTCGACATCACCACCACTTCTTAATCTCCTCCCTCTTTGTCTCTTCTCCTCCCACTTCATTCACCGACACCACCACCAACCACTACCATCAATTTATTCTCTCTCTTCTACCACAGCCACCACCATCACTGACTTCTCCTTTGTAATTTTGGCTTGGTGCAGTGGGTGAAAAATGGTGGTTTCAGGCTAGGGGTTTGGGTGGTTATAGTGGATTCCGGATTTGGGTTTGTGTTGGGTTTTGGGGGTTTTGGGCTGGGGTTTGGATGGTTTCCGGCTGAGGGTTTTAGGGTTTAGGGTGGTTTTGGGATGGTTGACAATGGTGGTGGGACTGAATTGACAGGGTGGTGGGGCTGGGTTTGGTGCTGGTGGGGGCTGGGTTTGTGGTGGTGATGGTGGGGTTGGGTTAATAGTGGTGGTGCGACTGGGCTGGTGGTAGTGGGGTTAGGTTCAATGGTGGTGGGGCTAGGTTAGTGGTGGTGGGGCTGGGTTATATGGTTGGTGGTGGGGTTGGGTTAATGGTGGTAAGTGGTGAGGTTGGGTTAGTGGTGTTATTAATCATAGGAAAAAAAAAGGAAAAAAAAATTAATTACGATAAACCTGCTGCAACCTGTGTTAGCAGGTAACAAGAGTCTCCTGTCCTAATATTGGTTTAAATGATATAAAGGTTGTATTAACTTCGGATTATCAAATGGTTGGCTTAAATGTGGAAGACCGAGTTAAGGTTGGCTTATTTTTGTCAATTTTTCCTATAAGGTAAAGGAAATATTGGATTCGTTTCAAAAGATTTTGAATTTCGTAACATTATTTTGATATAAATTTGACTTATAGTTTCAAGGATTTGAGAAACAACGTTAGAATTTCTAAAATCATGCAAGGACGGAATTAATTATCAATAATGCAAAAGATGATTTAAGAATCATCATCGATTTTAAATTATCTTATCAACCATTGTCTCTCACCTCAATTTCCATCCCCTCCATTATTTTCCACCTCCAACTTTCATTGGCCCTATTTGGCAAATAGATAAGTGTAAAGTTTAGAATTTACTGTTAGAGTTTTGACTTTTTGTTCATCAGATTTGACAACTTTATTTTTTTATAAATGTGTTTGGTAACAATTAATTGATTGCTAAAAGCTTATTACCATTTATTTGAGTAGAATGACATTTATAGACATACAATGTGTAGTAGTATTATTAGAGGCAAAAAAAGGTCATTGAACATATTTATACCTAATCCACTAAAGGAGCTTTTTCATTTTGAGAGTTTTCATTCCAAAACTCTCTCTAAAAGAGTATTTTACCAAACACCCCTTTTAGAGTTTTTGACTAGTCAAACTCTAAAAGTAATCCAAAACTCTAATTGCCAAACACCCATTTTTTCTCATTCATGGTTTCTCTCCCATCATATTGTGGCCAATCAAATTGACGATATAAAATATGTTTGAGAAAGTTGGGCTTTATCAATGATAAAAATAAATAAATAAAGTTTCGAAATTTATTAATGGTGGACTTAGTTTTACATTTAAAATCAATATTAAAGAAATGAGCGAAAATGTTTGTTCATTTAGCAACCGTGTTTGTCATTTTTCCAGATGAGTAGAAGCGTTTGTCCATCTGAGAAAATTTGCTCATTTGGACAATAATCATAAGTGATTAGAAATAAGTTTGCTCATTTACACTTTTGGAAAATTTCTTTTTTTTTTTTTTTGGTAAACAAATTAACCAAACCTTACATAGCAGTGTTCAAAATATTACAATCCGAAATTAAGTATTCAATACAGCAACTAGGGGGGTGGGGGAAAAACCTAGTTTCCAAACATTCAGCATCCATAGCCCTACAGGCTTTAGCAAGACTATCAACTACATAGTTAAACTGCCTATTACAATGTTTAATCTGAATCTCTTGCGGTGTCCGTCGCTGCTGCCTGCAAGCGTTGATTATATTGAAGTAAATGTCAGCAGGTTCCTCACTAAGTATTAGATTAACTGCATTCAAACAATCAGAATATATAAAAGAAGGCCTCAAGTTATATGCCTCCACCAAGTGAATTGCTTCCAGAATTGCAAGGAGCTCTGCCATCAAAGAGTTGTTAGCAAAAATCTTTTTACCGAAACCTATATTCCACTGACCCCCGCCTTGACGGACAACCCCACCAATTCCCACCACTTGCCTTGGCCCAACAAAAGAAGCATCGACATGTATCATGAGATATTCCCGGGGGTGGGTAAACTTTAGCTCAGGGGAAATGGATGAAAGGCCATTGAGCCCTACATTAGTACTTAGATCTCTAGCCATAGACAGGGCACGGGTAATAATACAATTCACATGAGAGGGGTCCTTGTCCTTAAAAACACACGTATTACGGTCTTTCCATATCTCATGACAAAGGTAGGGAAAGACCCATTTCCAGGGAAGGCCCCGAAACTCAGCCCTATAGACCATATGGCTCCTGATCCAGGCTTTGAAATTGGGAACCTCGAATTGGGGAATATCAGGTTTAGACCAAATAGACTCTATGGTTTGACAATCCCTAATAACATGGGACGAGTTTTCAATATGGTGGCCACAACTTGGACATAGTGGGTCGTGAATAATGTGACGAATAGTCAACAATTGACGATGGGGAATCCTATCCTGCCATACGAGCCACATGAAGAACTTCAACTTGGGCTCAACGAGACTATCCCATATCCACTTGAGGTTGTTTTCCCCCTCCCCCGGCTGAGGATCAGGGAGAAGAGCGAAGTAGGCCAAGCTTAAAGCAAAGCCTTTATTCGTGACAAAGTTAGGAATAAGGAGATCGTCCTGGGCTGATTCCTGAGGGGCAGGGATACTCTGGATGCGGTGCATGATGTCCAGGGGAAGTGTCATTGAGAGACTAGCAAAGTTCCACTCACCCCCCGAAACAAAACTGCACACTTTCCTATTCTCCTCGTCCAGAGTAAGAGGCCCCTGAATCCAATTCCTGATGGGACCGATCGATAGCCAATCATCATGCCAGAAATCTATAGTTTCACCATTCCCCAGGTGCTAAGCACTATTCTGAGTAAGCAGGTCCCATCCTTTCCCAATATTCTTCCATACTACAGACCCGTTTTTAAACTTAGTGGCACCTTGATCATGAATGTACTTGGACCTAATACACTCCTGTGCTAGGTTGGGGGGGGCCTTGGTAAACCTTCCAGCCTAACTTCGCCATATAGGCTATATTCATCCAAGCCTGACATCTAACTCCCAGACCCCCCCGATCTTTTGGAAGGTATGTCTTTTGACGATTGACCAAATGAATTTTTCTCTTTCCCCCCTCATCTCCCCATAAGAAGTTATTACAAACACTATCTAAGTCATTCAGGGTCTTGGCCGGAAGGACAGAGGGCTGCATGTAGTATGCGGGGATTGTTGCAAGAGTGGAAGAAACTAGACAAAGTCGCCCAGCTTTCGACAAGTACTTGGTTTTCCAATTCGCTAGCCTACTTCTAACCTTATCCACAACAAATTGGACCTGGCTACGCGACGGGCGTTTATGGGATATAGGGAGGCCTAAGTACAACCCTAGGGTCTTACTTTCCTCCACGCCCAACGTGTCGATAAACAGACCCCTATGCTCGCAACTAGTATTAGCTGAGAAGATCAGCTTACTCTTGGCCTCATTGATTTTTTGCCCCGACACCTCACAAAAACGTTCTAACACCCTACGAACAGTGAACGCCGTTTGTTCATCAACTCTCCCAAACAACAAGAGATCATCCGCAAAAAGAAGGTGAGATACCGGCACGTGCCTCCTTCCGACCCCAAAAGGAGTCCACTCCCCCTTAGAACAAGCCTCATTGATCATACCTGTTAAAGATTCCAGACAGATATTAAACAGATAAGGAGACATGGGGTCTCCTTGTCTGAGCCCCCTAGTATGCTGAAACCCTTCCGTCCTACGCCCGTTTATCAAGATTGCGGAGGACGCCTTAGAGACACAATCCATAATCAGTTTGATTGATTCACTATCTAGGTTATGATAATGCAGGCATTCTCTAACAAAAGACCATTCCACCCTATCATAAGCTTTCTCTAAGTCAATTTTTAAGGCAAACCACCCCCATTTCCCCTTTTTCTTATTCATTGAGTGAAGAACTTCCGAGGCAACAACAAGGTTGATGTCAGGCCCCCTCCCTTTGATGAAACTATTTTGGTTCTGGGAGATCCAGGCTGGGATGATTGGTTTCAATCTGGAGACCAAAATTTTTGTGACAAGCTTGTAAAGCGTGTTACACAGGCTGATAGGACGAAATTGCTTTACAGACTCAGGAGAAGGTTGTTTAGGAATTAGACAGATTAACGCATGACATAGACTTTCAGGGATACACCCCTGCTTGAACCACTCCTGAATACTAGCGCGGACATCTTTCCCAATCAGGTCCCAAGTTTTCTGGAAGAAAATAGGATGGAAACCATCGGGCCCAGGCGCCTTAAGCGGTTTCATACTGAACAAGGCCCTTCTTATTTCCTCAAGGTTAGGGATATTCCCCACCCCAATGGTCTGGGTAGATACAGGCATTTGCCTCGTACATAGCACATGATCAGACGAGTACAGGTTCAGGTAGAAGGACTCAATCAGGGTATGGATACCTTCTTGGTCCTGGATCTCATTGCCTACCTCGTCCCTTAAGCAATTAATGCGAGATAAATTTCTCTTAATCAAGACACTCCTATGGAAATAACCCATGTTTCTTTCCCCCTCATGGACTCTCTCCTGTCTACTCTTAGTTCTCCACAATGTTTCTTCTTGCTCTAGGGTACTCAGTAGGTCATCCTGCAAGGAGGTCTCCAAATCCTGGTGGAATCTAGACCCTGGGTTCGACTGAAGGTAAATCTGCACACCATTAAGCTGGGCTAGGATATGTCTCTTCCTCCTATAAATATTCCCAAACACATTTTTATTCCAGTTAGTTAAATGATCTCTCAACGTCCTCAACTTCCCTTGGATATCTCTACTCTGGGCAGGCCAAGCTCTTACAACCTCATCTTTGAACCTTTCATCTAGGAGCCACATAGGTTCGAAACGAAAAGGTTTCACTCCCCTATTAAACAAGACATTCTGGAATTGGATTAGAATAGGGCACTGGTCCGATGTAATCCTAGGAAGGTGCCACAAGTTTGAGTCTGGAAAGGTTTGGAACCATTCTGAATTCACCCACCCCCTATCAAGTCTCTCATAGATTGGTATACGCTTTCTTTTGTTGGACCAGGTAAATTTTGGCCCATTAAAGCCCAGGTCAATTAAGTTACAGCGGTCCATGGTTTCGGCAAAAAGATCCATTCGATTTCTAGAAGCAGGTCGACCACCCAATTTCTCGTTTGGGTTAACAATCTCATTAAAGTCACCAACTACCAACCACGATTTATTCACATCTCGCGCGAAATTAATCAGGTCATTCCACAACAACTTTCTATATTTAAATTTAGTACTGGCATAAATAGCAGATAAAACAAAAGAAACTTTGGAAGAAGTTACCTCAACCACGCCGTAGACTCCCTGGGCACCTTCTCCAATGACCTGAAAATCCAGTGCATAGGAGTTCCATAGGAGAAGAATACCACCAACAAATCCCACTGGTTCAAGCAAGTGCCACGAATCATAACCCAGATCCCTAATGATATCCTCAGTCTTCTCCCTCCCCACCCATGTTTCCGCCAAAATCACTATGGACGGATAGTAGTGTTGCTGCATGAGGAGCTTAAAATTCGGTTTAAAAGAAGGGCGACCGATTCCCCTAACATTCCAAAATAGCACATTCATTCCCCGAAATAGTGATGGCTTGTCCATGAGCATCTTGAGACACCCCTCGTTTCCTACTGCCCATGGATCGACTTCGACTCTGGTTCGAGGGCATGTCCACATTTTTCGATGTGGCCAAAGGGCTATCTCGGCTTCTCGCGGGTTTCCTTTGCCTTTTACCTCTCCCCAAGACATCGTGGATCCCAATTGTTTCAAGGGGCAGTGAAGGCGCGCAAGCATGAGCGCGTTGGTGTTGCTTAATGCAATCATACGTACCTCCCTTGTTTTCACAAGTAAGATTGTTCGGACTAGTGGTAGGAGAGGAAGCGGGTCTATCCACGGTCCCAAGTTGGTGAGGATGGAGTTGTCTTTCTTCGTTCTTACTCCTACCTCTTTCAGGAGAAACCATGATAGGAAGATTCTCAGTAGAGGGGGAAGGTGGACAACATCCATCACTTGCGGGACATGAGCAGGGCGGAATTGGGAGCCCGTGTACATCATCATGTGTTCCGCTTCCTCGGGATGGACATATGGGTTTGCTATCAGCTTCTTCACTGACGCTAAGGTCAGCTCGGTATGGAATTCGTTGGGCTCCTCCAGGGAGTCCGGGAGATAATAATCTGTGGACATCATGGATAGTTTCGGTAGGAGGGGTCTTACTGACCTGTTGAAAACAACTGGGTTCCGGGCCTGAGTGATCACAACCCTCGGTTCCGGCGGTGAGGGTGGCGGAGAATCGAGGGGGGGTGGGGATGAAGATCCGGACAGGTCCAGAAACTCGAGGTCGCGAGGCATCATCATCCTCCTGGTGTATTTGGATTTTTAAATTTTGGTTTGAGGAGGGAGGGAGAGCAGTAGTGTTGTGGGTATTTGGGGAGGCTGTGATATTTAAAGGAGACTTGGCTTTAGTTAACGGTACAGAGGAGGGGTTGGCCATATTTTTTGGGGGCACAGAGGAAGAGTGTATGATAGGAGAGGAACAGTGATGGGATGGGAAGATGGCACGTTTCGAAGAATTGGAGGCTAAGGGGGAGAGAGAGACTGAAGTAGGCTCCTCAATCAGAACAGAAAATCTGTTTTGTTCAGCTCGAGATAAATTACCTTCTACAACTCCAGCAAATTTTTCTATATTTTTGTCTTTTCCAAGGTGCTGACTTGCAGAAGCTTCCGCCGTTATTGGGTTACTTTTCTCCACCTCTTTTTTTGGAGTCCATCTGGAATTATTTTTGGTAACTCTTCTTGGGCCCATTGACTTTTCTCTATTATCTTTCTTTTTTTTCCCCCACATGGACCCACCCTTCTTCATCCTTTTCCTTACCACCCTTACCAGACATCCTGGTTCCTTGAAGATAATTTGCTACCAGTTTTACTTCAGGGATCGGGCCACTCACCGTGCATTTACGGGTGGTATGACCCACTTTCCGACACCGATGACACACCCACGGACTATCCGAATACACAATGTCCTGGGAAGTTTTCCCCAACCATGCCCGAGTCGGCGTATGGCTATTAGCCTCCATAAGAACACAGAGAGCCGCAAACTGTTTTCTCTCTCCGTCAAGAGAATGGGCATCAATCTTAATGATCTTCCCTACTCAGTTCCCTATCTTTTCCAGCACCTCTCTTCTAAAAAATTCAATGGGTAACTCTGGCAAGTTCAACCAAATGGGATACATGGTGATAGAAGCTTGTGAAGGTTTGAAACCGGGCTCCCATGGCTGCACCCATAAGAGGGATCCCATAATACACCATGGCCCACCAGCAAGGATCCGAGATTTTTCTTCATCCGACTTACATTTGACGTTATAAAACCCCTTTCCCAATGATACCATTGCCATTGGGGCAGACCATGACCACATCTTTTCCAATTCTTTTTTAATGAAATCCATGGAAAAGGATCTACCCACCACTTTACAGATGACAGCTTCTGACCAAGGTTTCACAAGGTCTCTATACTGTTCCTCCGAAAATGGAATAAAAACTTCATCTTCCATACAGACATCCGGGGAGGAGGTTGCAAAGGGCAGGGGAGGTAATCCCAAAGGAATACATTGAGATAAACTGTTGTCTTGCCCCCCAGGATCAGAGTGGATGACTTCTTTATAGGATAGAATCAGTTCAGGGGAGATAGGCGAGGAATTCACTAACTTACCCGGAGAAGGAGGAGGATCTGGGTCAATACTTATCGCTGCCGTAGCTTGAACCAGCGGGATTCTGTCGGAGGGGGCCCGGAGAGGTTGCGCACTTAGGGCCTTGAGGGCGGTTGAGGGAGGGAGGGGGGGGGGGGGGGGATTTGTGGAGTCAGGGGGGAGTTCGGATGAGAGAGAGTCTCTCTCCTGGACTTTTGGAAAATTTCAAATGAGCAAAAAAAAGAGATGTGGGTGTAATATAAATTTTCCTAGAGGAATACTATTAAACATTGGGGATATATCTTCCAATTGATTTCTTTTTTCAAAACTACCGAAAATATTTTATTAGATGAGTACTGAAATTAGTAATTGAATAATGAGTACCAAAAATGATCATGTGCTTTTATTAGATTCGTCTCGATTAGTAGTTAATAATATCAAATTCTTAATTTTTTTTTTACTAATATGTAGTTACATATTTACATATATCAGCAGTAAGAAATATATATCGACGAATTGTAAATGTGTAAGTCAAAAAAAAAAAAAAGAAACGGAGTGGATATAACAAAAGTATACTACCTCCGTTTTAAATTAATTGTTACACTTTGACATTTTACACTATTCACAAATTGCACTTTGACACTCGTTTGTGATTTATACGTGAATAAAAACATAGTTATGTGGGATCTTGTTAGATTCGTATTAGTATGTATTTTATTAATAGGTAGTTTTTATAATTTTTACAAATACAAAACTAAAGATATATGTCGTCAAAATTTTGCATTGGCATGCGTGAAAAGTGTAGGTGTAACAATTAATTTGAAAGAGAAGTGGTATACAACAAGATAGTGACAAGAAGCTACTTAGAAAAGTCAAAGTGGTTGAATTGAAGTGAAACATACTAAAGTCTAAAATAAATTCTTATTAGAAGCAGATCCAAACCCCAAAACAATTCTTAGAAGCAATCACCTAAACCAAAAGACTCAACTTCATTTCTTCCTACAATCAACAGCGTAGGAAATGGAGAGAGAAACCAATAAATTGTATACTTCTCTTCAGTGTAAACTTTGTAGTATTAATACATTTACACAACTACTGCTTTTATTATTATTGCTTACTCCCACAACCCTTGCTTGGACTGGTGAAATTCGTGGCAGAGTTGTTTGTGATGTTTGTGGGGATTCTTCTATTGGCCCTGAAGATCATGTTCTTGAAGGTAACGCCTTTTTTCTTCATTATTTTTGTATCATATGTGCTGTTTATAATTCCTGACTATATAATTTACTAGTTTTTCTTTTTATATATTCTGTGTTAGTGTAAGTTTCAATTTTTGGGGTTTGTTTGTATGTAAAATGGGTTTAAGTATTGCTAATATGAAGTGGGTTTTTGGATTAGCAGAAGTAAGTGTTGATTTTGTATTAAGATCATTGTTGCGCCGACAGTTTTGATTGTTCTGTTGTTGGTGCTACCGACAGTATCCACAGTATGAAATGATAAATTTGACATTAGTGATGTTTGTGGAGTTATGGATTCTCTTGATTGAGGATAGTTTTGATTTGGACAAGTAATTGCTAGATATTTGTTTGGCATGCTACTTTCTTTGTAAAAATGGAGTACATTTGATACCATTACCATTACCATTACCATTACCATTACCATTACCATCGATTAATCCGACTGTAGGGGACTAAGGGTAAAGTTGGATATATCCAGATTTTTGCTGGCGGTATCCGTTAAAGATGATGTTGGAGTACCTAGACATTCAGTTGTGTCTTTGCCATTTTTCTTATATGTATCATTGCAATTTGACCTTAGATTAGATTGGTGTGTAAATCTTTTCATCTTGGAAGAGCTGAATGTGAGGAGTTTGATTGGAAGATAATTCTAGTTCTTGATTTGAATTAAGTGTGAGCTCATGTAAATGCTCGCTCGTATGATTCTTGATGGCAGACACTTGAAAATGGTGGAATTTACCTTGGTGGAATTGTTTTAATAATCAAATTATAGAAGAGAGCTCTTGTGGAATGTGGATATATGAGTAGCAATTGTTGTGATTGCAGTTGCAAGTTGCAACCATGTTGAGTATTAGCCAATTGCAAGGGACTTTTAGGGATTTTCTCGTGTTCATTTCTTCTAGGCAAGCTTAAACGATAGTCTTTCCTGTACTTTAGGGTCATTAAAAACTTGTACAGATACTGAAGTTTCTGCCTCTCAAAAAAAAAACTTTGTGGCGATCTGCTAGCATGCTGCAGTTATTTCCTCTTTTAAAGAAATGAGCTACACCAACTCCCTCATCTACTGAAATTTCTGCTACTGATTCATCCATAATGTTCTTCTAGCTCAACTTTATTCTAGAACATAAAAATATCTCCTTTCTATGTGCTTCTTTTCTTCAGCATAAGTGCACAATGATCTATTCAAATTTTTTTATCTAATTGTTGCTTTATATCAAGTCTATCAAAGTGCACAACGATCTTTTCGTTTTTTTATTTAATTGTTGCCTAATATAAAGTCTATCATGGTGCTGAAAAATTTGAGTTTCGTCATCAACATTACCTCAACTGTTAAATCTATAGTGTCTTGCCTTCATTTTTCTCCATACACTTGAACACGACAAGTCTTAATTGAAATCCCTTTAAAGTGTGCTGATATCGTGTTCTTCTGTGAGGAAGTCATAAGTCATTTGGTCATAGGTAAATGAATTGTACATCTTAGTGATAGTGTTTTTTTCCAGCTATTATTCTGATGACTGTTTTATTTCTAACTCCACTTCTTGAAAAATGAAAGGACTTTATTTCCTTTAAGATGACTGAAGATCGTTTTTGCTATAAGAGTTGTAAGGAATGCTTAAAGCTCATGAGAGTTCTCTTGCTCGTCTGAGGGCTCTGAAGTTACTGTCTGATTTGTTAACATGAAATCATCCCTTTACCTGTACCTCTATCCCACTTATCGTATTATATGTTGTTTCTGCGTTAACAATGTCCGAACTTTTGAAGGTTGTATATTTTTCTTAAAGTTCAAAGTAACAAGCTTACATACCTCTTGACTTTTTAAACCTAAATGCTACAATTGGTTGAAAGAAATTCACCACAACAGTGGTCAGTGATTATATCCGATATAGATTTAAATGTTAATGGCAGTTTATACTTTACTGATACATATTAATGGAAGCAGTGTTATGGTTCTAGGAGGTTCCATATCTTGAGCATGATTTAATTGAGGTCCGAATATAAGAATAGAGTAGGACAGATTGGTGGAAGCTGAAGGTTCCAAAATTGGGATTCATGGGTAGACACTAAACAATTGTGAAGTTTGTAATTTAAGAGTAAGTATAAAAGTAAAAAGAGGCCATAGATAGCTGATTTTTGAACATCTATCAGATTTAACAATGCGTAATTGACCTAGCGATTATGCATTGGTCTAATGTATAGGAGGATAATAAAGCTTACAAGGTCTTTAACTATGATTGCAACTGGAATCACTGACCTATTCATCTAATCATATGCAGGGGCTGAAGTAGCTGTCCTGTGCATAACTAAATCTGGGGAGGTTGTGAACTATCAGGCGTTCACCGATTCCAAAGGAGTTTATACAGTCGCAGAAACAATGTCTGAAAGCGAACGTTGGGATGCGTGCCTAGCACGACCAATCAGCAGCTTTCATGAGCAGTGTAGTCATCTTAGGGATGGCAGCTTGGGTGTCAAGTTCACATATAAGCGTCCTTCGGGTCGTGCTTACACTCTGAAGCCTTTTGTTTATCGGTTTGCTAATACCCCAATGTATTGCTAAGCTACTAAGTTACATAGTGTAATTTAGAGCCTGCCTGCTACACACAGATTGAAGATAAATAAATGAGTTGCTGCTTAAGTTATTGTTTTACTACTATATGGTTGAAATCATCTGTATGTGTGTGTATATGTTGGATTATAATGGTACTTTGCTTAGGGATAGTGGAGGTTGAACGTTGAAGTATATTAATATACTACTGTAAACAATGACAAAAGCTGGATTTTTTGTGTGTTGATATTTAAAGATGGATTTCCGAGTTTACGATTATTTTTTTTCTTCTAATGGTAACTGGTAAGTGGTAAGGAGAAGAACCTTTGATCAGACTTCAAAGTACACTCACGTTTAGTGGTTATTATTTGTAAGTAGGGGGAATGACAAAACTCAATAACATAGATAAAGACAATCATACTCTAACCTCGGGGCTAGAGGCCGCGTCACGTGCGGCGCTGCAGCCTGCGAGGACTGTTGTGGTCCATCCCACCTCATGGGTGAGGCCTGCTGCGAGCTGGGTGAAAATCAATGTGGATGCCGGTTTCTTAGGCGAGTGGGGAAGTGGTTTGGGCATTGTGTGCAGGGACGAGGGTGGTTCGGTGCTGGGGTGTGCTGCGGTTCAATATGGGGTGTGTTGGGAGGTGCGTGTGGCGGAAGCCAAAGCGATGTTGGCCGGCGTGAAGTGGGGCATCGATCATGGGCTCTCCAAGATTGTTGTTGAAAGCAATTGTCTTTCTGTGATTTAAGCATTAAAGCAGGGTGTGTCATTTCTTAGTGATTTCTCTCTTTTTATTGAGGATATTCTTTCTTTGTCTTCTCGCTTTTGTTGCATTCAATGGTCGTTTGTAAAGCTTTATGGCAACAAACTTGCTCACTACTTAACATTGTGATTGCTGATATAAATGCTTAACCCTCTTTGGGTTTTCCCCTCAAAAAAAAATAAAAAAAAATAAAATCATCTAGCATGGAAAAAGCAATACATTGGGGTATTAGCAAACTGATCTTCGGATTTATTCGGACATGCACAATCCATGTTATTCTTACTAGGGGTGTAAGTGAGACGAGACAGGCTCCCCAAGCACGTTAAAAATTCATCCGAGAGTCGCGCCGCCGACTGGAACACTTAAAGGAGCTCCTGTATCAATAACTTCCATTCCTCGCATTAGACCATCTGTAACTCGCGAACTACTCGGTCAAAATTTGATCAAAGCTCGACTCAAGATATTGACGAGTCGAGTTGAGCAACTCGATACTCGATTCAGAAACTCGTGAGAAGTCCGAATACCCAATTATCTATAGCAAAATACCTAAATCTCACATATTTTCTACCTTTTGCTTGCTTTTAACCCGAAATATTTGGAAGTTGGAAGCTACTCGAGATTTACTCGGTCAAAGCTCGATTAAAATTTAACTCGAGTAAGCTCGACTCGAAATGCTAACAAGTCAAGTCGAGTCGAGCTAGCCCAAACTTAAACTCGATTCGCATCATTACACCCCTAATTCTTACAAAATTGTATCAGTATTAACAGATAAGGTTCATGTAAGTGGAAATACTTCCCTCTCATTTACTTATTTGCTAGCGCACACACTCGAGAAAACCAACCTTTTAAACAAAAATCACACCATTCTAAAGTATTACATAAAGTCATAAACTATGCAATTATGCATAAATATATGATAATATGACCTTTGAGTCTTTGACCAAAACAAATCACACCATTTAACACATATAAGCAACCAATAAAAGACAACCAGCTAACAAGACCCACTAACTCTCTCCCACGTGGATCCTCAAGCCTTGCTGTAATTTTCTCTGTACTCTTTTTCCATTTTTTATTTAAAATCACAATGCGCTCTCAATCTTCCCTTCGGCCGTTATATTGGAAGTTAGGAGACAGAAAATTGTAGCACCCATAAAACTACCAAACTCAACAAGAACAGAAAAAACAAAAAAAGAGAATTAGTTTTGTTTATGTAGTTAATCATAGAAATAAAGATTAATTGTTTGATGCAAAATCGAAGATGATAGAGTGGTCGAAGCAACTGAAATCGGCTTTTGGGGCTTCATTTATATGGCTCATCTGTTTGATCTACTTCACTCAGGTTTCTAAATTTTGTGCCCATTTTCTTGATTTTGCTTTGTGTTTATATGATTTTCTTTTCTGGGTATGATTCCATTTTTTAGTTTACTTATGTGAAATGGGGTTTGAATGATTTGAATTTTTTTTGTAATTTTGTGATTTTTCTTGGCTTAATTAGTTAATTTGGTATTCTGGGTTTCTGGGTTTTTTTGTTTTTGTTTTGTTTGGACCTGGGTTTTAGAATTTCATTGTTTTCACTTGATGATTTTTATGAGATAATAAAGCTTACACATTTGAAGAATTTGTTGTTGTTTTGTAGTTCATGGAATTCTCAAGTATTAATATGATGTTTTGAAATTATTGATCGTTTTCTTACATTTGTTTCAGTGGTTTGTGACTTTGATTTCGTTAAATTTCGGCCATTTTGTGTTAAGTTAGATAATCTTGGGATGTTAGATAATCTTGAGGGGAACCATATTTATGTAAATTTGAATGTGATCTTTTGCTGATTAAAAGTACTTCTAATATGTTCTTGATACTCAAATTATTGGTGCAAAACCGGTTGCCGTGGCAGGCGTTGTTGGTGGTATTTGTCGAGGTCAGGTTTTTAGGAAATAGTTTTGAATCATATAGGAGAATATGGTTGATACTTCTAATTAGCATATTGTGATTTTATTCAATCTTTAGAGGATGTGCTAACCTTTAGGCCATTAGCAATGCTAGTGTTCTCACTAAAATCGCTGTTGGGGTTGGGTCCCAATTCAAATTTCCAATTCATGGGGTCCATGCCCAATGAAATTTATCGAAAATGAAGTAAAGTTCGTTTAATCTGGTATGAATTAGGTAATTAGCAAGAAATGATGAGCCTTTGTTAGACGGTTAGACATAGGGTGCTTCCGATCCTCATGGTGATACAAGTTAGTACTTGGCCAATTGACATATTGATGCATTTGGGAGGTTCAGAAATAAGCTATGAATGAAAAAATTGGCACATCTAGCTTTTGTGCATGAACTCTAAGGTTCATCTAGTGGAATAACTTCACTAAGATTTAGAGTTTGGAGGTTTCATGATTGCAGATCTGGTGCATTAGCTAGCTTGGCTTTATTGTAAGGTGGTAGCCACAACCAAGAGAAGTGTTTTAGTGATGTGATAATGAAGTTGAGGAGGAAATAGAAACCCCAAGCTATGAGGGATTAGAGAGTGGTTACGAATCTTGATAGAGAAGTAAAATGCTTAGTAAGGGGAGCTCTTGGATAAGAAAGTTTCTCAGGTAAGAAAATGGTTGTAATATTGTCATTCTAATAAGTAATAATTATAATATTAAGGAGGATTTGTAATTTTATCTGTTCAAAGGTTGGAAACTTTTGTTTATTTGAACCATTATATGCGACATGATGTAGTGGATGTCTGTTCTTTTGTGGTTGCATCCCCTACCAAGATAGATCAGGCATTGTTTGGAACTTTCAGCTGGTCCCTTGTGAATTGTGGACCTTCCTCGTGACTTCTGAGGGGGTATAGATATCTTTCAGTTTGTTGTTAACCTTTTTCCTTGAGGAATAGTTCACAGTTGGTATACATTGTTTTATTTTTATGATAGATATAGACTACTTTCAAGGTAACAGAAGGTATACCATTGTAGGGCTTGGCCTTTGATTTTCTCCTTTAGGGTGCCGTTGAGCTCCTACAACTTTCAGTCAACTGTATGTTGTCATCATATTGGTTGTAAGTTAAAGGTGTCACAGTTCTTTATTTGAAAGGCTTTTGTTGTTGTCCTACTACAAGCTCAAAATTAACTGATATGCTGAAGTTCTGGGGTATGGTAGTCAATTTTCACTCTCGCTGTTTCACTCCCTATTAGACACATGAAAGACTGGTAGATTATTTTCTGCAGGGAATTCCCTGTTTAAGCATCAACAAATCGAAGAAAACACAAATATCCCTTTTTCTTAAAGCAACTTTGGTGTTCCTTTTTTTTGGGTTGTTGGGGCGGGGGGGTGCTGAAGCGATGCAAATCTAATGGAATCAAGACTCATTTGATGTCTCTGATATCAGCTGCTATTTCTTTGTGAATATTTATATGATTGACTATTCTTTTTGGTGTTTATACTCCTGTTCCTATTATTAAAAATTTATCGTTGAAAATGTCAATTCAGGGTTTTAGATCCTTTGCGTGGACAGCAATATCTTATCATCTAAAGGACAATCTAAAGCTGTCTCCCTCAGCATCCCAGTTTGTAACCTCAGTAGCGTTTTTTCCTTGGAGCATAAAACCATTATATGGGTATGAGTCTTATCATTCCCTTCAATAAGTACGCCGCTCGTATAGTCGTATGGTACTAACTGATCCTGTTGGTCCTTGGATACTGTTGTTTTTTAATTAGTTTAGTAAGCATAGATTTCCTGGTATGTGCATATGCATGCTTAGTCAAAGTATACATGTTCACTTTTGCTCAATTGGCTTGCGTCCATCTGCCAAAGTACTCCCTGAAGGTATTGGCAATGCATAACCAACTTTAAATGGTTTGATTCTAGATTACAGTTCATTTTTCAGAATATATTTTGTCAAAATTCCACTCAAACAGGCATGCTTCTGTATGGAGATATATGTTGTTTCAAAAAATTATTGAAGAAATAATGGTCCTTCTTCGGCATGCTCATTATGCAAGCAATCAAGATATCTAATAATTTTTTTCCTCAAAAAAAAAAGAAGATATCTAATCACTTCATATGTGAAGTAATAATGTAATCCAGTTCAAACATGCAGATTGCGTCAACAAAGTAACTTTCACATACTAAAGTGTGGGGACAGAAACATTCCATATAGTTGTTCTTTCTGTTGCTGACGCTTGTCATTTGCTCTTTTTTGCAGAATATTATCAGATTGTATACCCATAAGAGGGAGGAGAAGGACGCCTTATTTGTTTATTTCAACGGTGCTTTCCCTAGGGCCATGCATTATCTTAGGCCTAAATGCATCGCTGAGATCATGCAAAGTGCTACTTATGATCTTATTAACAGTACAGAATATTGGCTCTGCTATGGCTGATGTTGTGGCTGATGCCATGATTGCGGAAGCTGTTAGGAGTGAGCGGTATGTATGTTCATGCTATGTTTTGTTTTTAGTTGCACGCATTGGTTCCAAATTAAGTGAATTGAAGAGCTCTTATGGGGAACATGGTCTCCATATTGCTTAGTGCTGTCAGCTTGCCTTGTTATGTTTGCTTAGATGCATAAATGTCAGGCTGTTGCACATATCTGTTTGAGATCAGTTGAATAAGATTTTGTGTTATATGTTTCGTTGGATATTTTTTTTAGAGAAAGGCCTTTCTTGTCTTAACCTCCACTCCACCAGGATATATGTAAAACATTTTTGTTTTATTTTTATAATGCCTCACTTCAATATTTTCCCTCGACAGGGCTACATTTGCTGGAGATCTTCAGTCAATATCTTGGATGTCCATGGCTGTGGGAGGGATCTTTGGGAATTTATTGGGAGGATATGCACTGAGTAACTTGCATATAGATGCCATATTTCTACTTTTTGCCATTCTTCCAGCTTTACAGCTTATATCCTGTGGTTTGGTTGAGGAGATTCCTGTAGATACTAAAGATCTAAATGAAGATTTGAGTTTAACAAACGCGCATATGAGGAATGGTGATGGTAATGCAGATAATACGGACCATTCGGTTGACGGTTTCTCTAAAACTAGCGTATCGAGGAGAAGGAAGAGCGAAAAGAACAAAAGAAAAGAAAATACTTCCAATAGATCTCGGAAGCAGGTCAACAATAAGTCATTAGCATTACAATGGTTTCTCTCATTGAAGAGGGCCAGTTACAGTTTATTTAATGCTTTTAGGCAGCCAATCATCTTGAGGTAACTACTCTGGAAACTAGTTTAACTTTTCAGTGCTTTCTAGCAACATGTATGGGACTGTGTTGTTAGATATCCAGTGAAAGGTGAATGAATTTGATTGTGTCTGGGACTACTGACTAAATATGGTGGCATAATTTGGTTTGGCCATTACTATCTAAGACAATTTTGTATGGGGTGAATTGTTAAATTCTTGTTTTGGCTTGGATTAGGTTAGTCAATCTTGTGAAAGGTAATTGGTCCTTGCTTTCCTTGGCATTCTTTGAATGGCATGGCCATTTACCATTGTTGCTTTACACATGAGCAAAATGTCTTGATCAGATTATGTCTAGAGTGCGGGTTTCTGGGTGCTCATGTCAACAAGTTCTTATAATTATGCTTATGAGTTATGAATGTGATTAAACCTCTAATCATTATTTTCAATTGGAAGGCTAGACCCATGGCTTGGTTTTTCTTGGCGCACATTACCTTCCCCAACATTTCAACTGTCATGTTCTACTATCAGACGGAATTCTTGAACTTGGATGCGTCCTTCCTGGGAAATGTACGAGTTATAGGCTGGTTAGGCCTGATACTTGGAACTTCCGTTTACAATAAGTACTTAAAGAGGAAGAAGTTACAAAAAACTCTAATGTAAGTAGTTTGTCAATGAGTCAGGCTATCTGGAGAATCGTTCTCCACCTTACATGTGAGGAGGGGGCCACTTGTTATATCCACCTGCTTTGAGCCCCAGACCAATTCCTCCTTTCTGTTCGGTGGAGCACAAGTTCTCCAATTAGCCTTATTCTTTTTAAATATAGTATATTACACGCTTGTTCTTGTTCAATGTGCTCTACCTTTTAGTTGTACTGACTTCATGTGTCTGATGCTCTGATTTTCAAAAACACAATGCAGGTGGGCCCAAATCGGCTTGTCTCTGCTTATCCTCGTAGACCTGGTCTTAGTTTCTCGATTAAATATTGCGTATGGGATTTCAGATAAAATGCTGGTCTTATGGGGGACTGCGGTTGCAGACGCAATCAACCAGTTCAAGTAAGCTCATGTTTTTACTTGGACATTTTCACATGCATTTTATGTCTTTCTTTTATACTTGGCATAGTGGGAGCGTCATCTATCTATTACAGTACCTTTCGTTGTCTGTGCTTGTTGTCTTTTGTTTTGATTCTTCTAGATTCCAATTACTATAGACCAAAATACCCTGATCACCCAGTTATTATACTCCTATTTCACTTATCTTTCTTTTCGTTCTGGACTCTCCTGTAGTTATGATAATATGCTAAATGTATGTTATTTGGCAGAAGAAAAATAATGTCATTTTTTTAGTTTATTCTCTGATTCCATTGTGAGAAAACGTTTTAGTTGAGATTGATGTAATATTATGCACCAGGACATCTTGTTATTGCTAACTACTGTTTTACTCTTCATTCTGGTGTCTTTTTTTGATCCAAAAACAGGTTAATGCCATTTCTGATTTTGTCGGGACAGCTCTGTCCTCCAGGCATTGAAGGGACTTTATTTGCTCTATTCATGTCGATAAACAACTTTGGAAATACCGTGGGCTCATTCGTGGGTGCTTGGTTGGCGTCAATATTGGATATTTCTTCGGGTTCCTTTAACAACCTTCCTCTTGGCATCGTTATTCAATTTGTTTGCTCTTTCATTCCATTGGCTTTTCTCTTTCTAATACCTAAGGAAGCCACAGGCTTATCGGCGTAAATAGGTGACCTTAGAACCTTACCATGCAATACAAGCATATATGGCCTTTAATTTTGCTTTGTCACTTACCTTCTGATATCTTCCTTCGTAGTTAGTACAGCTACATCACAATGGTTGATTAGAGTATGAGAAGTAGTGGTATACCATAGAAATATAGTCTCACAGTTCTGGCCTATAGCTATAATTTTATTTCTTGGAATTTTGTATACTGAATTTTTGTAAACAGTGTAGCATCTAGAAGTTGCAGGCTGACTATTGTGCTTTCGAATGTGGTTCAATTGAATACTTGTATCATTGTTCATGGACAAAGGTAATGTTCACTTGATATAGCTTCACTTTTCATAAACTGTGTCATGCAAATAGTCTTGGCATTGGAGAAATAGATAAGCTCCTTGCAAAATAATCTCGAATGTAACTACTTCTCCGCTAATAAAATAGATGTTACATTTTTAAATACACAATTTTCTAGGCATTTTTTTTTTTTTGAAAAGAAGAGATATAGAGCGAGAAAGAAAAAAGGGGACCCATGTGATAAGAGAGATATATAGAGAGATTGTTGCCTAAAAAAAAGTGTTATTCTGTTACAACTATATTTAGAAAGTGTGACATCTATTTTGTTATGGGGGAAGTATGTTTTTCCTGATGAATTATCATGTAAGAATTTTGTTTGTATGGGAAATGAACTGATTTTTCTGATGAATAAGAACCAATGAGCATAAGCTCAAGATGTATGGTGGCATAACAGCCCCATCGTTGAAAGACCAAGACGTAAAATGCTATAGCCTATACGAACCACCTTGTTTTTATTTTCAAGTTGCTAACGCTAAGATAAGACCTTTACTTTCACCAACTTTTTGCTCACGCAAAAGTCCAACAAGCTCTTCCTAAGAGCACTCCTAATGGTGATGGGTTTGATCACCAACTACTTACTCATGTTTTGATCATTTCATGATCAAATGTATCACCTCCACCCCACTCATGAACAAAAAAACCATCAAACTCCACTTTATCTCTCATACTTTTCACTATCCCACCTCAACTTTCTCTCCTATTTCTCTTTCCTACTTCAATAAATAATATAATTTACATATTAAAAATAAAAATGAATCATCTTATGATTACTTAAAATTATAATAATTAATTATCAAAATTAATTATCATTATTGGGTTATTAGTAAAATAATAATTAATTACAAAAAATTAATTATTATTTTACTATGGCGGGTAAAATAATAATTACTTATGATAATGTAATTGTAATTATCGTGCATTAAGTCCAGAAAAATTATTATTATCGGATAATTACTTTCATTAGTCGATTATTAATCACTAGTAATCGAAAACGCAACATTAATCCATTAACAACAATCAAAAGATGATACACAAGCAGAAATGAAAGCACAACTAGAGACAAATCTGATTAAAGCACAACTAACAACCCCTACGTCCATAGCATTTCCAAATATTTTCTAATAATAACCAAGTGATATTACTAATAATACTAATAATACTAATAATAATGAAAAATACAATATTACTAATAATAATATAAAATAATAATAAAAACAACAACAACAATTATGAAATTTGGTAATTTTATTTAGAGAGAGGAGGATTAAAGATGTTTTTTTAGTAAAAGAAGGTAAATATATTTATTAGAAAATATGATTTTTTTTTCCTCTTTTAGGTGAGGAGGAGAAGGTAAAAAATTATAGAGAAAATGATGTATAAATATTTTTAGAGAGAGAAAGGTGAGGAGGAGAAGTTTTTTTTTTTTTCTGAAATATATCAATATGGGTATCATTTTATAGAGGGGAAAAAATATGAATTTTGGTATTTTTTTTTTTTGAAATACGAATTTTCTGGGAAATTTCGTGGAAATTTCCACGAAATTTCCCAAAAAAAACACAGCAGCAGCCACGTGGCAGCTTGCCACTGGCTGGCTGTGTGTGACTAAGCTGATTTTGTCTTCCATTCACACGGTTCATTTGCTGATGAATTTGTTCATATGGTGATGGATGACAAAACATGTCATTTGGTGATATGTTTTCTATCACCAATGGGATGCATGTTTTTTTTGTTCAACCCAATTTTCTGATTTTGGTGATGAGTTATGTCACCATTGGGAGTGCTCTAAGAGTCACAAATCATATAAGCGACTCAAGTTTTATTATGTTTAACTTATTTTAGAAAAAAGTTTATACTATTAAAATAAATTTAGATAAGTCAAAATTAATTGAATACAACAGACCATCAGTTTAATTAATATTGAGCAACTATAATAATTGTAAGATAGCAAAGTTTCTCATGTGTAAGTTCTTATTTGACTAATATATGTAATGTTCTCATTGTGTGAATAGATATATTTGAAAAAACTTGGATTGCTTGCAATTACAACTAGATAACAATACGTGTAAGACATATTAGTACCATACTACCAAGCTCAAAGTTGGGGTTTCGATCCCCGCTAGGGTCACTTTGGGAGAGGAATTTTCCTTACCACCCTCTCGTTCTCAAAGTATCTGTCCGCAAACATATATTGGATTAACCTGAAAGAGGTTTCGATCTGGCAGGATCATTGATCTTACCATGAATTAAATATATTGGTTCTATACTTTTGGCTTGATGCTTATTTTACAACATACATAAAAAGAAAAGAACTCTGGAAATATCTGCATGCAAACCCATATTGGATTAACTTGCGAGAGGTTTTGATCTGACAGGACCCTTCATCTTATCATTAAAAAAAAATATTGATTCTATACTTTTGGCTTGACGCTTATTTTACGACATACATAAAAAATAAAAAAAAAATCATTATTATCCCCCTCAAGAGCTGATCCATCCAATTCAAATCTTAGATTGGGTACCAAGATCAAGGGTATATGTAATTTTCTTCTCTCTTTACTAATTTCAATTTCTTTTACCACCACTTTGTCATTCCACCACTACTTTGGTGATACTTCGGCATCACCCACTCACATTCTCACATCATCCCCCTATAACCATTTCGGTAACATTGACCTTCATTTGAACATCACAAACTAACCATAATTACATGTCAACCAATGAACAAATATAATGTCATTGCAGATGTCAATAAGCCAATAACACGTAAATGTCATGATTGTGATTGTCATTTTGATGACCTTATGCCTAATTTACTTTGTACGGCTTAATGAAAACTACACCATTAATTCACCACAAATAGCATGTTAATGATGACAAAATATATTGTCAATATAGGATATAGTATATCATCAATATAAAAATATATCATGTCAAATAAATCTTATTTTTACTTCCCATTTGTTTACTTCATTAGTACTACTCAATGAAAAGGCCAGATTGGAACAGGTGCATGTTTACACTCCTCAGCAGTGTGAATTCTGCTCTTGCTCAGTGGAAACCTCGTCGCATCTTTTCTTTCAATGTCAGGTTACTCGTGACATTATGCATCAACTTGACGCGGATTATGGGTGGCCTCAAATTCCGGCAGCTGCGAATTTGGATTCATTTAGAGCCAATTTGCAGGTTTGTGTAGACTCGCTTGGAAGCTCGAAGACTTGTCAGCTCGCTGTTGTTTGGTGGTTTGTTTGGTTCACCCGGAATAAACTTATATTTTCCCAAGAAGCTTTTTCTGTCCGAAAAATCAGCTTCCTTGTTCATAAATTTGTTGAGGAAAGTAACTTTAGTGATGAGTCTTCTTCTAGTTCTCAGTCTTGTTCTTTTAGTAAGCCTTTGGGTCATAATGCTTTAGCCCGGCGGTGTGCGGTTTGGGTTCCCCCTCCTGAGGGTGTTTTTAAAGTAAATTTTGATGGGTCCAAATATAGTGATGGGCGAGCCTCTTTTGGTTTTCCTGGGTGATGTTATTCTTGCAGGTTGTAACTCGTCTTCTGATTGTTCTATCATTCAAGCGGAGGCTCTTGGGCTTAGGGAAGCAATCAAGGCTGCCCTTTCTTGTTCTCTCCCTCAGATCGTCATAGAAGGCGATAATCTCTCGGTTATCAACGCAGTTCTTAAAATTTGGAAACCTCCCTGGGTTATCAACTCTGTATTGCAGGATGTTTGGTGTGAGTTGGGTAATTTTAACAGTGTCTCTTTTACTCATTGTTTCAGGGAAGCTAATAGGGCTGCAGATTTTATGGCTCATCAAGGTCAGGCGGCTCAGAATCTCTGTTACAAGTTCCCGCCGTTCTCTGTTGATTTCTCTCTTGTCATCCGTAAGGATGTTTTAGGCTGGCCTCCTGATTAGGGGTTTGTTCCTAGTTTTTCTTTCCTGTATCAAAAAAAAAAAAAAAAAAGCTCAATGAAAACGACATTCAGTAATATGGTTGGAAAATCTTTCTTAATAGAGAGCAATACTGTCTCTTTATCGTCTTTTTCTAATTGATTGATCTTGGACATAATAAAATCCAAAATAGGATCTAGGAAAGTCCTTTCTTTTCACTAAATATAATTTAGGAAAAATTGATTCTAATAGTCCAACCTTTGGGCCGTTCGCTCAAAATAATCCAACCTTTTGATTATTATTTAATAATCTAACCTTTTATCCCAATCCGCTCACGATGCACCGTGACCTGTTGAAACAGGTTGATGACCAGGAGATTGGGTTAACTGCACATGTGTCTTCCTCTAATTCGTTGTGATTTAATTAAAAATATTTTTTTACTACCCTTCCCTCCCCTTCTCCACCCACTGCCACCAACCCCCCATCCCCACCCCCTTCCCTTCCCTTCCCTTCCCCACCCACTGCAACCCCTCCCTCCCCTTGCCCACCCACTGCCACCAAACCCCCATCCTCACCCCTTCCCTCCCTCCCTCCCCTTGCCTACCCACTGCCACCCCTTCCCTCCCCTTCCCCACCCACTGCCACCAAACCCCTCATCCTCACCCCCTTCCCACTTAGCCCATCTGCGCGCCCCACCACCCCTCCCATCTCCTGCATTCTAGCGGCATCTCATGACTCTCAACCAACCCCAGATGTCACCCCCTCCTCTGTTGTCTCACCGCATCTACAACCACTCGCTGGCGCATATAACAGCCAGCTTCACCGTCATCACAACCTGCCCAACACAACGCCATCTTCCCGTCTTCTCAACGAGCAGGGGTTGTTCACAAAGGGGTGGGGGTGGGGCAGGGATTGGGGGTGGGGCAGGTAACGTGAGCAAGGAGTGGGGGTAGGGTGGGGATCGTGAGCAGGGGGTGGGAGTGGGGGTGGGGTGGTTCTTCATGACTGGTGAGGCAGGGGAGGAAGGGAGGAAGGGAGGAAGGGAGATTAAAGGGGAAAATGAATTTTTTTTTACTATTCCAACAGGTTACCGGTCTCACGGTGCATTATGAGCGGATTGGGATAAAAGGTTGTATTATTAAATAATAATCAAAAGGTTGGATTATTTTGAGCGAACTGCCCAAAGGTTGCATTATTAAAATCAATTTTTCCTATAATTTAAGATTAAAGTTTTTCATATCTGAAAGCAAGTCAATTGATTTTCATTTATATTTTTGTGAGATGAAGATTAAGTCCATTTAAAAAATAATACATAACAATAATTAATTTTAGTAGAGTCACTAATGTTACTCCATATAAAATTAACCTCTTTTTTTTTTTACCACTGGGCACCCATCAAAATATCAAACAAGATAATCACAAATAAATATATACATCCAAGTGCAATTTACGAATGGTGCGCCCTCCTCTAAAAATGTCACCATTTTAAATTTTGAAGTACCATATTCAGATCCCATGAGTACCATGTACCCATTTTAACAAGAGTCCAATAATCCATAGAGTAAACTCTTTCTATGTATTTAACCATTCTTTAAACAATACAAAGACAGTTTAATCAGACTGGTAAATCCGTTAGTCGGAGTCTTCTCTCTCTTATTGAGACGGTGGTAAGGCGTCGAATTTCGCCGGAAAAATGAGACGGAGACCCGGAATTGGCGGTTTACAGACAGCCGCCGCTGCTAGGGTAAGTTCATCATCTTTACTTTTACGAAATTTCTCCACTTTTCGTCGTTTGATTTTCGATTTTCGCCCCAAAATTGGAACTTTAAATTGGAATTTATATGACAGAATCAATATCGATTACTCGGGGAAAATGTGGCGAAGTTGAGAACTGATCTTATGAAGGAACAGTTGGACACTTTTCGGTCTCAGCTTGAAGAATTCGCCCGAAAACATAAGGTCTTTTTTTTCCTCTTTAATTAATTGGTTTAGATGTTGTTGTATGTGTTATATTAGCTTAATTGTTGTTGGAATTAGAAAGTAGCTTTTGATCTTATTAGTATGGTAATATGAGGTAGAGTTGAGTTGAGACTTTATGAGTTGTAATTAAACTTGATGAGGGGCATAGAGGTGATTCTAGGTGCCCGGACATTTTCGATGCGGGTTGCGAAGCTACTTTGTATGCTGTAGACAAGGCCACTGACTACCTTTTACTTTCGCGGTTTCGTTTCGCTTCTAGAAATAACGTGCTTGGAATGTCCTCCTTGATGAATTGTATGAGAATGAGAAGCCTATAGGTTTGTTCACTAGTATGGATTTAGAATCGGAACACAATACTGGAAGGGTGAGGTATGTGATTTCGAACATGGGGGGTCGTGGGTATGGGATTCATGAGGTGTAGAGAAGGGGGGGGGGAAACATGTGGGTAGTTGCTTTTCAAGATACTTCAACCAAACAACTTTTCCATTTTCAACAGTAACCGCATTTATTGTATTCGCGAGCCTCTAATCAAACACCTTGTGAACCTATACAAATTGGCGACTTGGCTTGATAATGGGATGATCTTGTAATGTCCTTTTTCATTGCTCTGCAGAATGATATTCGGAAGAACCCTACATTTAGAGCTCAATTCCATGAGATGTGCTCAAAAGTAGGGGTGGACCCTCTTGCCTCAAATAAGGGTTTCTGGGCAGAACTTCTAGGAATTGGTGATTTTTACTATGAACTTGGTGAGTTTCATGCTATCCTAGCGTTGTTTGTGAAATGCACTTGTCCATCTTTCCTAATTGACTTATAGCTTATATTTCGTTGTGCTTTGTCATTGATTTTGTCATATGATTGTAGCTGCTGTCGCTTTTGGTGTGATATGTTTAACTCGTGCATTTCTCTAATATATCTTCTTGTTGCCTAGAAAGGGGTGCAAATTGTTGAAATATGTTTGGCCACAAGACTGCTCAACGGAGGCTTAATAAACTTGCAGGAGTTATTAAGCCTGCTACGTGAGAAACGGAAAAATGCTCGTGAACCTGTATCAGAGGATGACTGTTTACGTGCTATAAGTAAGCTGAAGGTAGTGTGAATTTTCTTATATCGCTAGAACATGTTTTTGCAATGGTCAAAATAAGTAAATAAACATATACATACATGTTCACTATATATTGTGCAGCTAGTGCACATGGTCGTGAATGTATGCTTCAACGTACTTGTCTCTGTTTTCTTGGATATACATTTTTAGGGGGAGTGTGCTAAGTTGCTACATAATGCATCATTTGTAATTGATGCATGGACTTTTGATTGAACTTTGTCATTGATTATAAAATTATCCTTTTTGACTGATATGTGCTTCATGGTCATTTTCAGGGTAATTGCAATAGTCTTACATCTTTGTCATACACATTTTCAGGCTTTAGGTAGTGGGTTTGAGGTGATATCTGTTGGCAAGAAGAAGCTTATACGGTCCGTTCCAACTGAGTTGAACAAGGATCACAATGAAATCTTGGAGCTTGCCCAGGTGTGTGTATATCTCTTGTTATAACGGATGTGAGAGAGAAACAAATTATGAATGCAAAAACAATAAAAACAGACAACAGATTTACGTGGTTCACCAATTTGGCTACATCCACGGCAGAGAGGGAGAGTATTTTATTATGTGAGGAAAACCTGATTACAGAGAGAATTTAGGCTAATTCGTCGTTTAAAACCTAGGTATAAATAACCTATTTATACTTAGCGCTCAAAAACGCGTTTCCGCGTTATCCGCCGACCCGCCCGGGCGGCCCGGGCGAAATTCGCCCGACCGGGCGGTCCCCAGATCTCAAAGAACAGCTTGCGCGCTCGACCGGGCGAGGCCGAAAATAGTTTCGTCAGTTCTTCGTAAAACGGACATAACTTTCTCGTTTCTCAGCCGAATTGGGCATATGACCTATCGTTGGAAAGCTCTTGGAACAAGCTATCACCTCCACTTTGAATCACCTCAAAATCATTTATAAATTGAGAGATATGTGCATTCAAAATCAGCCTTATGTCATTCCTTCTTCACGCATTCTACCAAACACCTTCAAGGCACCATTCAAGTCACTATTCTTACATCTCTCTTCAATTACAGTATGTATAATTGCATTGTTTTGTCTACACTCTACAGTCAAACACATATTCTTGTACAACTTGTATATCGTTATAATGAGGTGGATACTTCTCTTAGTCTACTTGGATTGGAGGACTATATGCTTGCTTGAAAGTTCACTCTTACACTATGCTTAATTGTTTCATGTATATGAAAGTGTCTACATTCTCTAGTCTATTATTACAGTGATTAAATTTGCACGAGAGTATGACTGATGTTTATATTGCTCGTTGATGCCTTCATGATCACCCTTAAGGACGTACGCTAGAATGTGATAACTCCAGCTAACAAATATACTGAGAAGCCTGAAGTGAACAATGAAGGAAGTAGCATATATTGAAAAAAAAAAAGGTTTGATTTAACTGTGTAATCATGAAGAACATGGGCAAAGAGTGTAACCACTCCCTTTATTTTAGGAGATAGAATGGGCTCTTGGATTGTTTTAATATGGGTGGCTTTGAGGAGAGGAAGGATAGTGATATGTTTCTCCCTCAATTCTGGGGGATCTTGGAGGTCTCATGGGTTTTTGCCTTGGAGAGGCCCATTGGACAGTTTCTTCCCCAAGAACCCCAATACATCTGCAGCAAACCTTCTCCATACCCCGGCATGTATCTAGGCTCTTCAAGTTCTAGGAACCACAATAGGCAACAGAGATATTGCCCATATTGGAGAGTGTTTGCATTGGTGGGTTGTTTTTCTCAGTACCAAGCAACATGTTCTGAGATAGGTATTCAGCATGTATAGAGGTTTATTACTAATTTACCAAATTGTTATCTATATGTTGCTAGTGTATATTGGGTTGATATGAAAGCTTTTATATGTTGATTTTCTAGTGGTTCATTATATAAGAGTATGCCAGAAACATAAGATAGTATAATATTTTGGCGTGCCTATCAGATGCTAATACATTTTATGAATCTTGATTAGAAAATGTCGTGGTCCAGAAGAACCCTCTCTTTTCCCATTTACAAATCTTATGGCCCAGTCTCTGCTGTTATCTGCTATATTAGGGTTTAGTCCATCCTTGTCATCAATCATGATTCTCTAGAGACGAGATTTTGACTTCCATCAAAATCTTGTTCTCGTTATTTGTTTGTTTGATCTGATCTGAACTTCCCTTTTTCAAGAATGCTGTCAATCAGACTAGAATAATGGTATGAATAAGAGTTGCTTCTTTGTAGCTGGGCTCTTTAGGTAGAGTGATTTTGAAGTGAGGAGTAATATAGAGTTTATTGTCGGATACCAAAGAAGACTCCTTCCCCATTATTGAATAGGAAGACCTGGAAATTGATATCATTAGTAGTGGGCTTTCCGAGCTTGAAGCAGCAGGCATCACGAGAACTCAACTTTCAATCTTTGGCATGGTATTTTACCCTTCCTGTCTCACTGGTCTTCTTTCTGTATGGGGAAGATTAACTTTCTTACTGATCTGTCTTTTTTCGCCTCCTTTGCCGCCTTTGTTAAGGTGGATGGTTATAGCATTGTAAGCCTTTCTGTTTGGAGAGGTCTAGAATATAAGGTCCGAAAATATACTTGAAGGTAAGATGTCCAAAGTATATTCGTGTTTTTTCTGTCAACTTGCGCTGATGGACCACAAATTTCTGGAGTTTGAGAGGGCTTCAGTACCATATATTCTTTATCATCCAGTTTCATGGCTGTGGAGGTTCATGTATGTTGTACTTTTCATATTCATGTACTTACTACTTTCCTAGGTTGATAATTTTTTTGTCATATTTGTTCATAATATTGTATAAAATTATCCTTGTGAGTTCTGAGTTGGAGGCTTGGACCTTACAGTAAACAATTAATTACTTCCCCCGTTTTCTTTTACTTGCAACACATTTTTTTTCATCAACTTCAATGTAAAATTTAGGTAGGAGAGAGGTAGAGAGGAAAATAAGAGAGGGCCCCATGTGATTGGAGAGAGATAGAGAGAAAGGAAAAGCAAAAGTAGAAAGTGTTGCAAGTAATTAATTATTTCCCTTTTAGGAAAGTGTTGCAAGTAAAAAAACACGGAGGAAGTACATCATAATTCGTATTCCATAACTAACAGGACAGTGTTTATATATCTGCTCTCATTTCTACCAAATGATGAGCACATTGTGCTATAGTGCTTCTGCTTCATGATAGCTGGTGCAAGGCTTACAATCAATTATGTAAAGTTGTGAAACTGAGATAGCTGTACCAGTGCTTGTCCTGCCTGAAATTCTTTGCTCAATTAAACTTGCTCGACATGACTTGTATGGCTTGAGAATGTCTTCTATCTGATGACTGATTTTTGACTGATTTTTAATATCAATTTGTATTGTATTCAACCTGCAGGCTCAAGGCTTTGTGACAGTTGAAGAGGTAGAAAGACGACTCTCTTGGTCAGCAGGGCGTGCAATTGATGCTTTTGATACTTTGTTAGAGGCAAGATTTCTTGGTGCCTTATGATCTCATGTTTTTTTTTTACCAAAGCTAGAAAATTTCAACTGGCACTCAAGAAATTCTATTTGTGGATGCAGGAAGGTCTTGCAATGATCGACGATGGTCACAAAGATGGCAAGCGACGATACTGGTTTCCTTGCGTGTCTTCCATCTCAACTGTTGTGGGGGCTGATTCTATTGCTATCTGATTCTAAGATCTTATGTTCTCTTTTGTGGTTTTCACTCTGAAAGATGGTAAAATTGAACTACAGCAACCAAAAGATACGGGAGACCAGATTCATGGAGTTCTTCTATTGTTGTAAATTTTGTAAGCCGGACTAAAATGTACGCATATTTCTCAAGCTCATTTCTTTTGCTTCTTTTTAAAATTGCATTGGATATAAGAAATTTTTTTCAATTTCTGCCAGTCTATCTCACATCTCCATCAAACTAGGTCTAAATTGAATTAGCTCTACAGACTAAAGCCAATTTAGTTTCATGATCCAAATTCCAAATGCAATTGAGCTTTATTAACTTTTGTGATCATACATGATACACCTTTGTAGTTGCTTAAAGGTCTAACTAGCACGAGAGAATCTGTATAAAGTTGTACCAGTTGATAAATTTGTCTCTCCTTCCTACCTACTCCTTTAAAGGCAAGCAAGGCCTTCATTAGTTCAACTTCAACATGCGAGGCTGGGTACCTTCCAAGAAATTTCCTGCCTAGTTTGGGAATGTTTTAATATTGTCCTTTGGCTAGACAGAAATTGCATAGAGGGGCGTTTGTCTTGTAAGAGACCATCTACTTTTAAATTAAAATTAGGCAATGATAAGCCTAATATTAAAAAGAGAATTAGTCCAATAATGACTAAGTTAATTTCTTTCGGTGACTAGTTTAATCCATTTAGTGATTAAGTCTACTTTTATATTAAAATTAAACGGTCTCTTTTAATAGTTTTTGTATTAAGAGTTGAGATAAATCAAACCTATCTCAATTTTTCTATATATTTTAGTAACAAAAACAATTATTGACTAAGTTTATTATTCTTTTTTCTTATAGCAATTATTGGGCAAGGTTAATATAAGAATAGTGCGGTTAAAGATGTCTATGTTTATCTCTCTGAATTAGGTTGTGGATGTAGTCGATTAGACAGTGATGTAATGAATAATAGTAGTAGCTTTTAGCAATACATCTAGTTTAAATACAATTATTATTTTTATATAATTTCTGATGCCATATCATTTTTCTAGCAACAATGTAATTTGGTTACAAAAAGAGGATAGGAGGTTAAATGCACAATGGAACAAGTTTCATGTGGGTATCGAAAAATAATTATATAAAATAAAAAGGACAACAATTATTATATCAACATATATAATAAGCACTATTACAAAATGGATTTTTATCAATTAGGACTTGTAAAATAAAACTACTCAAGTATTAACCTTGTACGAGCAAAGTAGTGCTTTTAAGTTTTTGAGTATTCGAGTTATATAATTGACACAATTTTGTTTAGAGGTGGCCACTCGACTCCACAGTTCTAGTCCATTTTGATTTCGGATTGATTTCGGATTATGCTGAAAACTATCAGAGAGAATTTATATTGAGTTCAAATTGTTCGCGTCCGATTCATGTCAGAGTCAGTTTTCTAAATACGTTTAGGTCAATTTTGGGCTAATTGGGTCAGAAATTACCAACTCTATTTCTGTTATCATATAATTTGACATTATCATTAATCCATTACCGTCCATTAAAATTACTATCCTACCCTTTCATCAATCTAAGATAGGATACCATCCTAACAACCTTTGATGATTTTACTTCTTTCCATGTCTCTCATAAATACAATTCCTACCGACTTAAATATTTGAACCAGCCAACACACCTTAATTCTTCGTCTATCCCTACCCTCTAATCCCCTCAACAAACCCTTTTTTGGCCTTTTCAAATCTTAATCAATCATGTACATTAAATTAAGGCTAAAAAAAATAAAAATAGATGGACAGATGATAATAGATTAATAGTGGTAGAATATTCTGAAAACCCACAAAGTCCACAGCTGTGTATGAATTTACATCAACATCAACAAAGATCAGCTTAAATATTTGAACCAGCCAACACACCTTAATTTTGATCCCTCCACTAATCATCAAATCTCTCTCTCTCTCTCTCCTCTCTTTCTTGCAACGTGGGAAGTACCCATTGGTGGGGCCACTTCTCTCTCTTCATCTCTCTTCCTCCTCATCATCTTTACTCTTTTTTCTGGGTTGTTTTGTGTTCATGCAATAATAATGGTGTTTAACTTATTGGGTTCAATTGGGTTCACAAAGCCCGAGTTAGTGTTGAGTTGGTGGAACGAGATCAACGAGTCAACTCAGTGGCAAGATGGCATATTCTTTACCCTTTGTGCTATCTATGCAATTGTTTCTGCTGTTGCTCTTGTAAGTTGTAATTATTCTTATCTTTCTTTTTGTTTTCTTGTTGAATTTTATGGTATTTGTACTTATTTTTAGTGATTTTCTTTATGATTGAGGAATAAAGGTTGAAACTTTCAGTATTTTTTTCACTTTTGATAATGATTATATTAACTTCTTTCTATTGATGTTGTTGGACCCACTAAGGGAGTAAGAAGATTAAGTATAATTGTGAAGTAATTTGTTGTTGATTGTTTTAATTTACTCTTTTGATGTTCATTGAATTTTGATTTTTTTTTTTTGGAGTTTTGGTGATTAACATGTTGAAAAGATTGAATTTTTCAAATTTTGGTTCAATTGAGTTGGATACTTGGATGTAGTTTTAGTTTGATTTGAGTTTGAGCAGCTAAATTTAATGCTTTGAGTTTCATTGAGTTTGGTTAATTTGGGATTGAGTTGGTTAGATAGATATAAAGGTTGAATTTTTTTATCTGGGTTTGATTGAATTTGATGATGGGCAGATTCAACTTATAAGGATTGAATTGAGAGTTCCTGAATATGGATGGACAACGCAGAAGGTTTTTCACTTGATGAACTTTATTGTTAATGGAGGTGATTAAGAACTGCCTCTTTTGCTAAATTGTAGTTTCTCTTGCTTTTAGTTTTAATCTTTATAAATATTTACTTGATGGTAAGATTGGGGCTCTATTTGTTGCAGTACGTGCGGGTATCTTCGGATTTCACATGTTTGTATTTGCTGTAAAGCCCAAGGTGAGCAATCTTTTTTGGTTGAACTCAATCATGAAGCTATGATTGAGCCTTTATGAATTTTATCTTCTGATGATCGAAGACCATATAATACAACGATGTTCTCAAAGAGTTTCTCACTGTTGCCGGAGTAATGTATGCCATTATTTGCACAGCAAAATGCTTCAAGTAGTTCATAACAACGAGAATAATCGACTTTGTGTTTAATGTAGCTGTATATGCATTAATATGAGTTGAAGTATGTCTAAAGCTCATACCAGTGATAGCTTTGAATCGAGGTCTTTTTTGCCTTTATCAACTAGAGTATTACAAACATTGCCATCATCCATCAGAAAAATATTTCTAACATACTAAAAGTCTGAAACAGCTATTTGCAGCTAAATGTTTTAATTGTCACTGGTTTCAGTTGTAACTTATGTCCTCAAGTCAAGAGAATAGATAGGCTTGAGCATGTTGCCAAGAAATCGGCAGTACTTTTACGATTTGTGGCAAAGAAATTGTATATGGAAATTTGTGATGCCTGGTGTTTTCTGAAGTTTTACTTTTAACCCTGATGTTTATTTTAGTTGTTGGGTGTTGGCTTAGTGTAGTAAAAGTTGCAGACATGGTATTTCTTATAAGCAGCATCGTGGTTTGTTGTTCATGGTCTCATGCTATGCTTACTCATTCAGGTCTTGATGTTGGTGTTATTGGACTTCCCTGGGCTGTTATTTTTTACAACATACACTCTGTTGGTTCTTTTCTGGGCTGAGATATATTATCAGGCAAGTGTGGAACTTTTCTGAATGTATTCTCTGGCTCATATGATTCACAAAGGGGCAGTTTTTCTAATGATTTAATGTAATCTTGGACCACAGTGCTTATGCATGCTACCTGATGTTGAATTTGTACCATTAACAGGCTAAAAGTCTCCCGACAGATAAGCTCAGGACCTGGTATATTGCAGTTAATTGCATAATCTACGTTATACAGGTCAGTTTTCTTTTGATTTTTCGTGGAAGAGGGGGGAAAATCACTGAGCAGAGGGTTGGGGAGGGGGTGCTCGGGAGTGTTAATTGCATAACTTCATACTTTTGCATGAAAATCAGTCCAAAAACTAGTTTGTGTATGAATACTTCTCCCTTTTCATTTTACCTACTACTTAACCTACCAGTATACTCTCTAGGTGTACAATAAAAATGCATGGAACTAGTCAATGCTTCTAGAAGTACTACAATAAAATTAGAGCTTTAACTTGTGAAGCTTTCATACGTCAACAGAAAGAGGATGTCTTTGATTGTATGATGTGATGCCCCAGCTCTCTCTGGTTAACTGTCTTAGATTATCAATGAAATACTACATTAATTATTGAAGCAGTCAAACATGTCACTCTAAAATGTGTATTAAATAAGAGCAAGTAACATGATTTCTGAGATGAGAAGGATTCCCTGTCATCTAGTCGTACCGCCTAAAAAACTACCTTTATCTCCAACTCATACCCTTTACTTGCCCTCAATAGAAGCTCATGAAAGGCTTGGGCTAGTTTAGTGGGATCTCCGAATTCTGTATGTGCTTGATTGTTTTTAATTAACTACCTATTACATTGCTGTATTCATAGAATCTCCAGTGACCGGACTTCTTAGAGAATTCATTTGCAGTCCAAGTGTGAAAGTACAACCATGAGCAACATGGGTAAATTACCGGGTTGGACATGGTAAATAGATACACTGAGCTTAGTGTGTGTGTGTGTGTGTGTGTGTGGGGGGGGGGGGGTGTTAAGGAATGCTGAGCGAACTACCTGCAATTCCGCATCAATCTTGTGATGAATAGCCTGGGCCTCCGTGGGAGGGGGGGTTAAGTGTGTAATAGTTTAGTGTTTGATCAGTACTATTTACAAAATATGCCTTGCAATATATCCTTTCTGCAACGCACTGAATAAATCTGGCATGACAGGCTTTGATCTGGATATTCCTATGGATTCATGACAACAGCTCTCTTGATAACATTGGACAAATATTTATAGCAGGTCTGTTAACAAAACATAAAATATTCGTTAGCCCCTGTGATGGATATCATAACGTAATTTTTCTTTTCTTTTGCAGTGACGTCCATTATTGCAGCGTCAGGTTTTTTGGTTTATGGCGGAAGGTAACCCATTCTTGATTATCATTATTATGTATGTGCTCCGGCATTGTAATCGAATGCTCAAGTATCTAGTAGTTTCTAGAGAAAGTATCATTCGTGTTGTTCGCTTTATAGGTTATTCTTCATGTTGCGGCGCTTCCCAATTGAATCAAAGGGGAGAAGAAAAAAACTTCATGAGGTTTGTCCTATTCTGATGACTACTTTAATTTAATTTTCACACCATGATGGTCATTGCAAGTTGGCCTAGTTTCCATAGGCTTTGCTGCTATGTATGAGGATGAGATCTATATAGAGAGACATCCTTCCACTATTGATAGTTGAGATGTGTGTTATGGTGCTCGAGGGTATATTTTGGTCATGAGCTATGCCCTAGTGTTGGTAATAAAACAACCTTGCTAGTCCTGTATAATTGGTGCTGTATGTAGCCTTTCTGTAAGAAGATTCAAGATGTAAGGAAATATTTGTTGCTTGCTTCTTTGTAAATGAACATGGAAAGTGTCAAACCTGGTTCTTCTATCAATCTAAGCATGGAATTTCGGATTTCTTCCTATATCTAGGAGAGACTTTGAGTGTGGAATTTACCATGATGTGCATATTCAGAACCTGTACATGGAGCTATATTTAGAGCAAGGCTTTTGATAGAGAGTAAATATCCCAGTCTCTTGTGTCAAGAAATTTGATTTCAAGCTTTCTTCGTGTAAAATGCTCCTGCTCCTAGTAAAAGATTTTGGTAGAAGGCTTATGACGGAAGGCCTCTCTTCACATTGAGGATGGGGAAGCGTAGGAGGTTAAAGAAAGTTACAAATGAAAGATTTAAGTTGGGAAATTTATGGTTTGACATAGGAAAAACTCTACACCAAATCATGTGGTGGTTAACAAGGGAGTGCAATGATATTAATACCCTTGCTCAAGTTTCTAAAAGATGGAAAACATGTTTTTTCAGCCTTGTAAGAGCATTGTTATCTTTTCACACCCTCGCTCTCCAGCAAATCGTTAAGCGTTTAGATGTAGTGCCAACTTTCTGACTCCAGTATATTGTTGCAGGTTGGATCTGTTACAGCAATTTGTTTCACTTGCTTTCTTATACGCTGCTTCATGGTAAGCCTGGGTCTCGGCACTTGTATTACATTATTTTTTTTAACAGATATACTGTTATTTATGATATTTTGGGTTAAGTTTGATGAGATCGTAAACCTCATGCTGTGTCCTTATCTTCTGATTTTGCTTTTCACCTGTTTGTTACAAATTTCAATTGAATGTTTTCTTCTTTAAGCTTGTTAAACCTTGGTTATTGGGTGGATTAGGGTTGGCTTGTGGAGGTTGATAGCGGGTTGGGCAATAGTGATCACATTGTTAATGGGCCAAGCTGCAGCCCATGTGGGTTGCAGGTCGATAACGACTTAACGAGTGTGCTTTAATAGAAGAGCATTGTGTAAAAGCTAAACCATATGTGGAGTTTTTTTTTTATCTGATCTCATTTACAATATGATTAGCCTACAATTTGGGCCTATTGACCCTGTCTTACGGAAACCCTATCAACAAAAGACCCTTGAACTTGACCCACCCTTATGCTCAATGGCTACCCTGTCGACTAACCGGGCCCATAAGTATTAGGAATTAGATTTTCATGTTGCTGCTGCTACTGTCACATGCTTTATAATGCCTGCTAGAGGCTGTTCTCATTACATAATATATGGTAACAGGTTATATTATCTGCCTTTGATGCTGATGCGTCTCTTGAAGTCTTGGATCACCCAATTCTGGATCTCATATACTACATGGTAATTACTTTGACGTCTATACCTATTATTCTAAAACACATTCGCTACATTTTAGACTAGTATCTTAATCCCACTTGTCTTGGAATGACAGGTTGTTGAGATACTGCCTTCTGTACTTGTCCTCTTTATCTTGCGAAAGCTTCCTCCGAAAAGAGTATCCGGTCAGTATCATCCAATCCGGTGAGCTTGAATTATTAACATGACCGGTGGTTTCTTTTGCAAGGGTTGTCCTGAATTTAGGACCTGAGCTATTATCAGAATATACAATGTACTATCTGCTCTGCCTGTTGAAGAGTACCCATCTTGCTCGTTCCTCTCGTGTGCATGCATCTTTTGTCGCAGTTTCGTGTGTAATATTGGTTAGAGCTAGCTCAGATTTCTCTGTTACAATTAGGGGCGTGATGATACTTCATTTCATTGTATTAGTAGATTATGAGGCATCACCAAATTGTAAAAAGCTCCATCCAATTTTGATTAAGAGATTCGGGTCTTATACTTGTTACTCTGCTGAATTTCATAGAATATGACAAGGATCTGGGCTACGCATATTTGGGAAGCATAGTTTGGCAATTTATTATATGTTTATAGGAGCTTTCATATGAAAAACCAATTAGCAATTGTAGTGGTAACCTCTCAAGTTAATAAAATGGTTGTTTTCACCGATCTATTTAGTTGTGGACTGCTCGTATATGTATAATTTAACATTGTTGGAATCTTCATCTTCATCGCTCATATGTACACAGGCATACGCAGCTTGAATCTTGGATTTTATGGCTTCATGATTTAACTAATTGGTGCTTAAACTAATCGGCAACCTTTAAGCAAGAAGTATGAAGATTTATACTTCCTCCGTTTTCTTTTAGATTATGTTACACTTTTTATTTTAGGAAATTTTGAATTAGATTTTACACTTTTGTTTTGGGTAATAACTTCTCTCTATCTCTCTCCTATCACATGTTCACATGAGATCTTTTTGTTTTCTTTTTATCTATCTCTCTCCTCTCCAAAAAGTACCTAGGAGTCCGTGATTTGAAAGGTGTAACATCTAAAAAAACGGCGGAAGTATTTATATTTGTGTTCTAAAATCTGATTGAGGATTGTGAGAAACTTGATTCTGCATTCTCTATTATGATGCATCTTGTTGTCTTTTTGAACCAACTAGCTGCTAGCCTTATGAGATGAGTGGGTAAATTACTAAATCATATACTCGCTCTGTTTCAAATGATAAGGCATATAAATTGTTAGAAGTGATCAATGAGAGAAACGGATATCCCACTCCAAGGCAAGGAAACTACGCTTTCCTATTAGTTTAATTTCGTCCCTCTAGGACCACCGGGTTACCACGAAATAACTAATGAGATACAATGGAGAGAAACAATCCACTTAGATGATCTTCTAAGTGAATCAACAAGAACTTATGTTTTTGTGTTTGTGAAGAACACTCAAGAGAAGATTGCAAGGTTTCTCTTAAGCAAAGCAAGAAGTATTTTAGAGTATAGAAAATCTGATTTTTCTTCTAACCCTTCACTCATAGGAATCCAAAGTTTATAAGAAAAAAACCTTTCATTGACTAGAGTAGTTAATCCATAACCCCCATTTTAATCACCATCAAAGGCCTTTAATCTACTGATTTAAGGACCTTAAAGTCATTAAAATGATCAGCATAACATCACAACGGATATAAAACCGTCAAGGCATCTTTTCGCATTCCAAGGCAGAAGACGCGTCGGGACTCGCGAAGAAGCTCGCGAGTCGCGAGGCGCTGGTCGCGACTCGCGACGGGCCACTGGTCGCGACTCGCGGCCAGTCTTCTGTCTCCCTTGGTTTATCAATGCGTTTTTACCACTTGATGAACTCTAATCTTTTGCATACTAGACCTCCTCCTCTTCTAGTATATACCCATATGAGTTTCAAACCCATTACCCTATAAATGTTCCAACAATCCTCCTCCCATTTATAGGGTAATGTTGAAAAGTTTTTCAACTTGCTATAAATCGCAAACACCATGTTCATGCATCATGGAAATATCTAACGATTGAATTTCCATTTAGTAAAAGTAATCTTTACAATAATTTAGATCATAATGATAGACAAAGCTTTGAATCATATAACCATTACAAATTATTGAAGTTACTAATACACACAAACATAAACTAGGTTCTTAAAACCTCCGACACCTATGAAGCCTTGGTGTCCATATCCATTCATAAGCATTCCAAGTCAAGCCTAAGACTTGATGAAGCGGCCAAACTTCTAGCTTTACATAGTAAATCTTTCCGGACATGCTCCTACAATTGAGCACCTTATCAAAGATTTATTAAGAATAAAATTCAACCTCTTTATCATTGTAGCAACAAGCACTAACCTCGGGATGTATTAAACAAGTGCTCCCAACCTCTTAGAGAAGTACTATCCTCCTTGAATTTGAGATCTAACGTTGTATTAGACATCAAATAGAGTTTTCCTTCACCATAGGTTGATCAATAGGCTTAAGACCCATCCCTTTGTTCATTTTGTTCACTAGTTCCCTTGACAACGGTTTTGTAAACGTATCCGCCAAGTTCAAACTAGACCGAACAAAATTAATAGTTATACAACTATTCCTTATCATTTCCCGCACATAGCTATGTCTAACTCCAATGTGCCTTGACTTGCCATTGTAGACTTCACTATATGCTTTAGCTATGGTTGATGCACTATCACAATGGATAGCAAGAGGTGACATTGGTTTCACCCATAAGTCCACCTCACTCAACACATTCCTTAGCCATTCCGCTTCTTGGCAACAAGAAGCCAAAGCAATGAATTCCGATGCCATAGTGGAATCCGTTATACATGTTTGCTTCTTGGATGCCCATGAAATGGCACCTCCTCCAAGAAGAAACACCCAACCACTAGTGGATGAATAATCTTCCTTATTCGAAATCCAACTAGCATCCGAGTAACCTTCTAAGATAGAAGGTTCTCTTTGTATGTTATGACATAATCCAAGGTCTTATTCAAGTACCTTAACACTCTTCTCAATGCTTGCCAATGCAACATACTAGGATTACTAGTATACCTACTGAGCTTGCCAATAGCAAAGGCTATATCCGGCCGAGTGCTAGTCATAGCATACATCAAGCTTCCAATTAAGCTTGCATACTCCAATTGTGAAATTGGAGTACCACTACTCGGAACCAAGTGAATACTAGGATCCATAGGAGTAGCAAAATGAGTCGAATTTGACTCATTATACCTCTTGACCACTTTCTCAATATAATGAGATTGTGATAAAGAAAACGACCCTTTCCCTCTTATTATTCTAATACCTAGAATAACATCCGCTTCACCCAAATCTTTCATGGAGAAGCTAGAGGAAAGGAAGACTTTGGTCTTTTCCACTTGTTCCAAATCAGTCCCAAAAATAAGCATATCATCAACATATAAGCAAATTATAACTCCTTTACCGTTATTATCAAATTTGCTATATACACACTTATCGGACTGATTTATTTTGAACCCACTAGACAACACAACTTCATCAAATTTTTGATGCCATTGCTTAGGTGCTTGTTTAAGACCATACAAAGATCTAACTAATTTGCAAACTTTAGTTTCTTGACCTTTAACCACAAACCCTTCAGGTTGATTCATGTACACTTCCTCCTCCAATTCACCATTAAGAAAAGCAGTTTTTACATCCATTTGGTGAATTACTAGACCATGAATCGCAGCTAATGCTATCAATAGTCTAATAGTAGCTATTCTAGCTACTGGAGCATAAGTATCAAAGTAATCGATACCATATCTTTGCCTAAAACCTTGGACCACTAACCGGGCCTTATGTTTTAGTATGGTTCCATCGATTTTCTTTTTCCTTACAAAAATCCATTTACAACCTAGGGGTTTGCAACCGGGAGGTAAATTAGCTAAAATCCAAGTGTGATTACCCATTATAGAATCCATTTCATCATTCACTGCCTCTTTCCAGAAAGCAGAATCATGAGACTTCATAGCCTCATCAAAGGACCTAGGATCCTCCTCCATATTGTAACAATATGAAATTTGAGTCGAAATTGACTCCCTTGACCCTTCAACTAAATATAGTTGAAAATCCGGTCCAAAAGATTTCTCTTTTCTAATTCGTTTACTTTTCCTAATTTCCGGTGTTGTAGTATCATGATCATTTGAAATGTCATCTACAACATTGGAACTAGTACTAGGTATCATGTCCTTTGGTCTTGGAATCGATGAGAATCTAGTCTCATCAAATATTGCATCCCTTGACTCTATCACGGAGTGAATAGAGACAAAGTCATTGGGCTCAATGACATAAAACCTATAGGCTTTGCTATGTACCGCATAGCCTATAAAAATGCAATCAATTCCTTTTTCACCTAAAGTTTTCCTTTTAGGTTCCGTCAATTTGACAATTGCCCTACAACCCCATACCTTAAGGTAATTGAGATTAGGCTTTTTATTACACCAAAGTTCATAAGGGGTAGTCTTATTCCTTTTATTAGGAACTCGATTTAAAATGTAAATGCAGTTAAAATTGCATCACCCCAAAAACCGTCATTAAGACCCGAATTAGAAAGCATGGTATTAACCATTTCTTTTAGGACCCTATTTTTCCTTTCCGCTATACCATTACTTTGAGGTGAGTATGGGGCGGTTGTTTCATGAATTACACCAATGGAACTAAAATAACTTGGATTATAATATTCACCACCCCTATCCGTTCGAAGTCTTTTAATCTTTTGATTAAGTTGGAGTTCCACTTCGATTTTAAAGGTCTTAAACTTTTCTAGTGCTTCATCTTTAGTAAATAATAAATATATGTAACAAAACCTTGAAAAATCATCAATAAAAGTTACAATATATTTTTTTTCCTAAAGAAGGTGAACTATGAAAGTCACACAAGTCACTATGCACCAATTCAAGCAATACCGTTTGTCTAGTCACACTAGGATAAGGATTTTTTGTAATTTTATTTAGCACGCAAGTGTGACACTTCTCTAACTTTAAATCGAAAGGAGGTATAACCCCATTTTAGACATGTCATATAATCTACGATAATTCACATGACATAAACGATTGTGCCATAGAGAAGAAACATCAAGCATGTAAATAGAACTAGTACCAATTTTATTATCAATACTAAATTTAAACATTCCATTACAAAAGAAACCTTGTCCAACAAAAATACCACCCTTGGAAAGTACAAATTTATCCGACTCAAAAACAACTTTAAAACCATACTTATTCAAAAGACCTCCTGACACAAGATTCTTCCTAACTTCCGGTACATACACAACATCCCGGAGAGTTAAAGTCTTTCCCGAGGTTAACAACAATTCTACTTGGCCTATGCCTCTAGCCTTTACCGTAGAATCATTCCCCATATACAAGATTGGACCATCATCCAAATCTTTCAAAGACTTGAAGAAATCCTTGTTATTGCACACATGTCTAGAGGCTCCCGAATCTATCCACCAAGAATCATCAACCTGCACACACATAATTTCAGAAATCATAGCAACAAAATGCATTTCTTCAATTACATTAACATGTGCATTGTTACCTTGGTTTTGAACAACACTAGGTTGTGTGTTCTTTGTCTTCTTCTTGTTGTTAGAAGGACAATCCCTCTTAAGATGAGGACCATTGCATATCCAACAAGAGAGGGTCTTCCTCTTCTTGTTTGCAACATTGGTTTTTGTTGTTGTTGTTGTTGTTGTTGTTGTTGTTGTGGATTTCTTGGTCTTACTAGACCCACCAACCTCTACCAAATTAACGGTAGATTTAGGAATACTAGGAGTAGTATCCTTAACCCCATCTTGAGCCCGGATCCCCTCTTCAATACGAAGATGAGTTCCTAATTGCTCCATGGACATGTCTTCCTTTTTATGTTTTAAAAGATGTTTTGTATCTTTCCAAGAATTTGGTAATTTGTCAATGATTGAGGCAACCGCAATTGCCTCATCCATCACCATACCATGTGATCTTATTTGGTTCAAAATATGATGAACCTCATGGAATTGCTCCATAATAGGCCGATCATTAGTCATTTTAAAAGAATTAAAATTACTAACAAGGAATTTCTTACTTGAAGCATCTTCCGAAATGTACTTGGCCTCAAGAGCATCCCAAAGTTCCTTTGCACTCTCCACATTTTGGTAGAGATCAAACAACGGGTCGGTGAGAGAGTTGAGAATATGACCACGACAAATGTAGTCATCATTCTCCCACTTTATCCTCTTCCTAGTAGTCTCAAGAGGCTCTTCCTCTCCATCTTCCGGGAGTGGTGGCATAGGAGTTGATAAAACATACACCACATTCAAGGGGTCAACAAGAAGTGCATCTTCTTTTGCCACCTCCGATACCCACCCCCTCAAACTTATCCAACTTTTGGAAGTTCATAGTCATGTCCTTGAGTGATTGAGCCATATCCGAAAAGAAAGAGAAATTAAACTAATAGATTGTTAGAGTGATCAATGAGAGAACCGGATATCCACTCCAAGGCACGGAAACTACGCTTTCCTATTAGTTTAATTTCGCCCCTCTAGGATCACCGGGTTAACACGAAATAACTAATGAGATACAATGGAGAGAAACAATCCACTTAGATGATCTTCTAAGTGAATCAACAAGAACTTGTGTTTTTGTTGTGAAGAACACTCAAGAGAAGATTGCAAGGTTTCTCTTAAGCAAAGCAAGAAGTATTTTAGAGTATAGAAAATCTGATTTTTCTTCTAACCCTTCACTCATAGGAATCCAAAGGTTATATAAGCATAAACAACCTTTCATTGACTAGAGTGGTTAATCACATAACCCCCATCTTAATCACTCATCAAAGGCCTTTAATCTACTGATTTAAGGACCTTAAAAGTCATTAAAATGATCAGCATAACATCACAACGGATATAAAACCGTCAAGGCATCTTTTCGTATTCCAAGGCAGAAGACGCGTCGCGACTCGCGAAGAAGCTCGCGAGTCGCGACTCGCGGCCAGTCTTCTGTCTCCCTTGGTTTATCAATGCGTTTTTACCACTTGATGAACTCTAATCTTTTGCATACTAGACCTCCTTCTCTTCTAGTATATACCCATATGAGTTTCAAACCTATTACCCTATAAATGTTCCAACATAAATTACTTTTACGGATATTAAAATTTAAAAATGCCATATATGACAAAACCGTGATTTACCAAATTAAAGGAGAGGAGGGATTATATTTTTTAATAATTTAAGAATTAAAGTTAAGTAGCTATAAGTTCTGAGATTAGCACTTTTATGAATATTATGATGAGGAATTGACGATTAAATACAATATTTATTTTAGTGACCTTAATAAAAGTACGATCTTACATATATCAGAGCTTTTTTGCGTTTTATTTTTCCATTTGGGGTTCAACTACAACTAGCACGCCTTCTCTTCACATAGGTTCCCTTAATCCTTATTGACTAAGTGCATTATTATCTCACAAAGCAGCAAAATTATAAATACCGATCATTACATCTCTGGTCTTATACATAATATTCCGATCCATGGATATAATATTTTACTTTGCGTCCAGCACTGCATGAATTGGCATTACATGCATGATTTGTTAAACTTGGTAGTGTAACACGTGAATGACTCGGTGACTTAGCAACAGGAGTTGGTGCTTCTCCGGTGGAGGGTGGCTGAGCAACTGGAGATGGCGCCGCTGTTTCGGTCGAAGGCGGTTCAGCTGAAGGAGATAGAGCTTTCCCGGGTAAAGAAGGCTGAGGAGGACAAGTTCCCCCGTCGCAACCCACATAATTCTCATGAGCAACCAACGTTGTACCTGTGGTTGTTTTCAAGAAACCCCAAGAGAAGTGGAAAAAATTGTTTTAATAACGAGTACAAATCTTATTGAAAAAAATATATACCACTGTCTGAAATTAATTGTGATTTTTAAATTATAATGGTGAGAGATTATACTTGAACAATAATTTTGAAAAGAGTACAACAAATTGATGGACCCTCAATAGAAGGTTGTAGAAACAATAATGATATGAAAGAGGGTATGTCGAAAGTGTTTGATCTTATGAACGATCATAATTTTCCTATGCCATAAAAGAATTTTTATATGTATTTTCTTAGTTTGATTTCTATTGGATATCGTATGACATTAAATCAACGAATTGTTATTTTTAATTTCAATTTTTTTGGATAAGTGTAGTAGTTGTATAAGTCTACAAAGATACCCTAATATGAAAGTCATTGAAAATTTCGAACTAGTACAATCTATTAATGCATATGGAAATTTTTATTGGTTAAAGTTTATTATTTGTTTACCACAAAACTTGAATGGTTATTGCTTATAGAGGGAGGAATTAATATTTTAAAGAGAAAAAGTCTTAGTCACAAACAATGGGAGGTCTATTTTTAGACTCACATAATTCTCTTTTAATTTTTTTGATAATGGGAAAAATTGCATTATTTTAGAAGTGACTTCTGAACAAGTTTAAGCACACAATTCAGGCATATATATGTTGATGGTATGAAATAAACAATTATGGGAACCAACACAAAGGTTTAATGGGAGCTCGTTTGGTTATCATTGGAATTTAATTTTCATGAGAAGTAAATTTCCTTGTCTATTTCCAAGAAAATGGCTTTTGGTGTTTGGTTGAGCATAAGAATTTGTAATTGACACAGGAATTTCTAATTACTAAGGGGGATTGGTGATTAATTTCTTACATTTCATAGGAATTTTCATTTTCTTGAAAATTCTATTTCCCATGAATTCTCTATTTCCAGCATACCAAACAACTATCCTATTTTGTATTTATCCAAATTTCAATGGAATTAGAAGTGAACCAAATGACCTCTTAATATTGACAAATACACAATGTTATAATATTAATACAAAATTTAGAGTATATTTCATTCTACTACTACCAACATATTAGAAAAGAATACCAATGTAGATGAGAACCAAATTTGGTACTTGAGGCCCATGACCTAGCTTAGCTATACTTTCTAGATGTTCGTTTTTTTACTTATGTTTTGCGTTAGTTTCTTTCCATCCTGTAAGTTTTCATGTAGTAAAAAAAATAAAAATAATAAAGTAGTAGTATATATTGGTACTAAAGAATGTTTTCGATCAGAATACTTCTAATTGTACCCAAAAGTGTTTAGTTAGTACCAACTACCAACTAAACTTGTAAGAGTCTAAGTTGGACTCCTAAGATAGTGATTCGATCAATAATCTTCATGATTAAGGATAAAGAGATGAATTAATAATAAAGCATATGTATAATATTAGTAGTTGGCAAGAATTGATATATAAATTACCGGAAGAAGTTGTAAGGAGTAAGCTGAGCATTAGGATGGGGAGAAACGCAAATGTCTTCATTTTAGATCACCGTTAATTAATTTTGAACAGATTTATATAGTTTGGTTTGTGTTTATCAATTGTTACGTTGTTGCTATGCGATTATGTGACGAAGATTGCTTGAACAACAATCTCTATTTATATTGAAGGTTTGGCTACTTGCTAATTTTTTGTGTCTTGCGCAACGTGACAAATTGAAGATCATTTTGGGGTGACCACTAGTTAATGCAAAACCAATATCTGGTAGATTTTGATATTTAAAACTATTAATTTTTGACTTCCATGAAATCCATGTTATTAATACGAGTATACAACCCTTTTTAAAACTATTAATAAACACACAAAATCTCATTAATTTGTGAACTTCCTATCTATAGGGATATTGTGCAACTGCATAAAATTAAGGAAAAATTGGTATTAGGAATCGCGACGTTTACATGTCTTTTCAGAATAATTCCAACGGTTGATTATTCCAAAATAATCCCAAAGTGCTTTCTTAAATAGTCCGAAGTATTCTTTTTTTTTTTTTTTTTTTGGTGAACCATACCCGGTTTCCGAAATCCATTTTGGATCCCGACTAATCCGGATTCGAGCCGGGTCAGGTCCCAATTGGGGGGAAAGCTCTCCCAACACACTCTGCTGCGTTCCCAGGGCTCGAACCCGAGACCTCTGGTTAAGCTAGAACAACTCCCTTACCAGTTGATCTAAGCATGTGTTGGTAGTCCGAAGTATTCTTTTACATACATATCAGCGATTCAAAGTATCTCAAATATATAAGTGAAGGGGGGAGGAAGATGATGTCCCCTTACAAAAAGTTTGGTATTACCTTTAATGAATTCAAATTACAATATATATTTGCTTCTTCCTACTTGCTACATATATTGAACAAGTTAACAATGAAATGAAATTTGAAATTTCGATTTAATACTCCCTCTGGACTTTATTAGTTTACCCCTTTCTTTGGGCACATTTGTCGAGACACTAATTTGAATCTTAATATCTCTAATTTTCGATAAGCAAAAATTACAAAAAGTTGATATTTGGATAATACACATTGAGACGAATCCAACAAGATCTCACATGACTATATTTTTCCTTAAATACAAATTACAAGAGATAGTCAAAGTCATGTATGTGAATAATGTCAAAACGGGTAAACTAATAAAGACCAAATGGAGTATTAAATTAAGGAGAATAATTTTCTCTTCTTAAATATGTGTGAAAAACTCTGATAAAAAATTAAATTAACAATATAACTTGATTGACACAATAACAAGAAATAATAAATAAATTGAATTTCATATTAATAATTATGCTGATAATATTTTAAAACCTAAATGTTGATTATTATTCGGTAATCTCTATTATATAAATCAAACCCTTCCACTTTATTAATATTCAACGATTGAACCTAATAACACAAATTCTTCCACTGTATTTAAGCGCAAGTTTTTTTTTCTGCTTTACATTTTCTTCTTTCAAATATATTTGAATAATGATGAGTATTAAATAACTAAAAAAACCAACATAACATTATACTCTCTTCGTATTTTTTTATCTTTCATACTTTGACTTTGCACGTTTGCCAATGCATTTATTCAACATTAAATATCTTTCACTACATACTAGTAAAATTATAATAATTGAATATTAACAAAATACTCATTAGACGAATCAAACAAGACCTCACATGACTATATTTTTTCTTATATATTGAGAAAAATATAAAAGATTCTCGTTAATTGTGAATAGTGTCAAAAGTAAAGATGTCTAGAGAGAGAAAGAAAGAGAGAGAGAGAGAGTGAGAGAGAATAGCCGTGAGAGAACCCCCGCTCCCTAACCACCACCCCCCCTCCCTCCACCTCCCTTTGAAGCCTGGACTAAAGTGTATCGAAGAAAAGCAAAGAGGCCTCGCCCAGCTGGCATGGCAGCCAAAACCATCTTCATTAACCATCTTCCTCTAGACACCCGCCCCTCTGACCTGAATAGTCTTTTCTGCAAATTTGGGCCTATAGTCCACATTGTTGTCCCCTCTTCATCAAAGCCATCAATCAAATACCGCTATGCTTTCATCAGATTCTAGGACTCAAATGCTCAAAAGGCGGCCATTATGGAGTTTCATGGTGTTAAACTGGAGGGTCGAAGACTCCTAGTACAACCTGCAAAATCTGAAACCTCAACCAAACCACCCCCCACCCATCTAAACCACCCCAAACAACAAAAAAAAAAAAAAAACAATCAACCAAAACTTAAAACCATCCCTGGCCATCATCGCCCCTATTCATCCTCCTTGCGAGACCACCGCTCTTACAAGGATGTTTCCTCCTCCCAAACCCATCCTGCCTATGCCAACCCTTCCATTTCACATCCTTCCCCCCAAATGCAGCCCATAACATTGAAGAACCCATCCCTGACTTCTTTGTCGAAAACCCCAGTGTCTCAAAGATTGCTAGTACCAAACTTCTTGGTGAAGCCACTGTCGAAGCCAGAGACAACCTCTCTCCAGCAGAAGTAGAAGACGAACCTACTCTGGTCATAGAGGGGTCCATTCTATATGATAATCAAGAATTTCACCAAAGGAGTATTTTTGCTGTGGCTATCTCGTCCCAAACCTCAGCGGAACTCATGGAAATGTTTTTGGCGAAAGGAGTGTTTGGTATGTCTATCAAGCCCGTGGGTGGTTTGTTGCATGTTATCACCTTTGAATCAGTCGAAGAAAAAAAGGCCATGATCGCCAGCAAATGGCTGGATCAGTGGTTTGCAGTGATTCGGGATATAGATGATTCAGTAGCCCCGCAGTGGAGACAGACGAACCTCAGAATCCATGGAGTTCTGTTTGTGGCCTGGAACTATGGAAATTTTCATAAAATTGCAAGTATCTACGGGAGAGTTATCTCCATTGACTACTCCAATTTTGACTGTGCAAAGGTTATGATAATCACAGATTGCATGTTCAAAGTCAATTGTAAAATCCATTTGAAGATAGAAGACCCTTTCTTCCCAATTCATACCTTCGAAGATGACTCACATCCCCATCACTTACCTTGCATGTATGGGTGGTGACAATCCACTGAACATTCCAGGTAACAATCCTAACTAAATTGATCAGGTTGACCATAACCATCCAATCCCAGACTCTTCACCTTCTCCTTCTAGCCCAGTCGTGTTCTCCGGGGGCATGATTAGTTCTCCTCGGAAACAGGAGAATGATTTTGAAAACATGCTAAACCCCCCCTCGAGTCACATGCCTTTAATGATGGAATACAAAATCTAAACTCTCCTCAGAACACTTTTCTTGAGAACAGCCCCCCATTATTACCAAATAATGAAAAGTCTGAGAACCAATCAACAACTCTGACAAAATCCCCTATCAAATCCACTGACCTATCCTTAGCCAACTCGAAAAAATCTCAGTCTGTCCCGTCAGCCTTAATGGGCTCAAATACTTCCACTCCAGTAAAGTCCAACCCAAAGCCTCCGAAAAAACCTCCAAATCCCAAAAATCCAAAACATTTAAGCCCAATTGCAACCTTCAATAAGTTCTGTCCCCTTTCTAAACCAAACAAAAATCTCCCTTCCTCATCCTCCTCTATGTCTGGGATCGTATCCCCCTCTCAATTAAAAAAACAGAAACTGCAAAAAAGCAGGCCCGTAAACTTCTCAAAAAAGCCAAAAAACAAAAACAAAATCTCTCCTCCACCATCTCTAACCATCCCCCTTCTCAGCCTTCCCCCAGCTCCTTCTCAAAAAAATATGATGTAAATTTTCATAAAGTCACACCCACTGATGTGATGAACCTTGCCACTTAGTTGGTCTCTCGTTTCAAGGCCCCTCCTCAGAACTCTTATCTCGAATTGAGGCAGTTTTAAGGAGTCAAAAGCATGATTGGGACTCTAGTCTCCCATGAGCAATGCCACTTCTCTAAAAATTTACCCCCATTCCCAATGAAGGTGATTTCATGGAATATTAGAGGGCTGAACGCCCGCATCAAACGCAGTTGCTTAAGAAAACTGATAATCTCCAACAATCCAAATGTTATCCTCATACATGAAACAAAGATGGAAATGATCAACAGTAAGATCTTAAAATCCTTCTGGAATAATGATCATCTTGACTTCCTTTTTAGCCCATCAAATGGAAATTCAGGAGGTATTCTTACCATATGGGAGCAAGATTTCTTTGAAATTTCCTCACACAAGATCGCCACTCATTGGGTGGCAATGCAAGGAAAAATTAAATGCTCGAATTTCGAAGGCTGCATCATTAACATATACAACTCCTGTGACATTGATACCAGGGCCGCAGTCTGGCATGAAATTAGAGAATTTTGCACCTTCATAAACAAGCCATGTTTCATTTTGGGTGATTTTAATGAGGTTTTGGACGCCGCGGATAGAGGCAGTAACTTAGCCTCCCAAAGGGGTATTGACGACTTCTCAAGCTTTATTCATGACCTTCATCTAACAAAAATACCACTCTCAAATGGGTGGTTCACTTGGTTCCGCGACCCATCTAAGAGCAAGCTAGACCGCCTTTTTGTTAACCCGGATTGGATATCCTCCTTCCCCCACCTTCAAGCCTCGCTTTTAAAAAGATCCCTCTCAGATCACTGCCCACTTTTGATCAATTCCTCACCAAAAAACTGGGGACCCAAACCCTTTAGATTTCAGAACATGTGGCTCTCTCATCTGGGTTGTTTAAAACTCATTCAGGAAGTTTGGCTGAATAGTGGTAATGCTCAGCTCAACGAGAAGTTTCATAATGTGAAATGTAAGTTAAAAGACTAGAACTCCAAAGTCTTCGGTCATATTGACCGCAACATCTCTGTGTTGGAAGACACGATCCACAGACTTGACCTTGAGTGAAACTCCAAAACTCTTGATCAGGATGAGTTAAAAGAAAGACGCCTGGCCCAACAAAACCTGTGGCTATGGCTAAAAAGGAAAGAACAATTGTGGGCCCAAAACTCGAGAGCTAAATGGCTCAAGGAGGGAGACAAAAACACCCGCTATTTTCACACCCTAGCCTCTATCCGAAAAAACCGAAACACTATAACCTCATTAAATATTGATGGCACTAACATTTCTGATTGTGCAGGTATTCAAAGAGAAGCAGTAAAGTACTTTAAAAATATTTTCAAGGAGTATTTCACATCTAGGCCAGTTTTTAATGGACTGAATTTCAAAAGATTATCTCACCAGGAAGCCTCTTCCCTCAACTGCCGCCTTCTCTAGGCAGCAAATTGATGATGCTATGGCCTCTTGCAACCCGCAAAAAGCCCCCGGGCCTGACGGTTTCAATTTCAGTTTTATAAAGGAGTCGTGGGAGTTCATCAAAGAGGATATCTACAAGATGGTTGATGATTTTTGGTCAAATCAAACTTTGCCAAAAGGTGCGAATGTGGCTTGGATCGCCCTAATTCCCAAATGCGAGAATCCAGATGGTTTGAAGGATTTCAGGCTAATTAGCATGGTTGGTTGCTCATACAAAATTATTGCCAAGTTGCTTGCAAGGAGACTCCAAAAGGTTATGCCTTTCCTTATCGGCCCTCACCAATCCTCCTTCGTTAAGGGTCGTCAAATTCTGGATGGAGCCCTCATAGCAGGAGAATTGATAGATTCTTGCAAGCGGAGGAAATCAAAAGCCACAATATTCAAACTGGACTTTCACAAGGCGTTCGACAGTGTTTCTTGGAGTTACCTGGATTGGACTTTGGATCAAATGGGATTCCCACCTCTTTGGAGACCGTGGATCAAGGCTTGTTCCATGGATGTCGCGGCTTCTATCATAGTGAATGGTTCCCCCACTGTTCCATTCAAGCTACATCGAGGTCTTCGTCAAGGGGACCTCCTATCACCTTTCCTCTTCGACCTTATTGTGGAAACCCTTAGTCTGTTAGTCCAAAAAGCTACATCACTGAAGCTTTGGGAAGGGGTGGAGGTGTGCGAAAATGGGTCGAACATCACACACCTTCAATACACGGATGATACAATATTGTTTGCCCTCTAAATCTGAGTTATTTATTGAATATCAAAAAAACTCTTATTTTGTTTAACCTTGCTTCAGGTTTACAAGTAAACTTTCATAAGAGTTCTCTCATTGGAATCAACGTGGAGGATGGATGGTTAAAGAACGCAGCCAACTGCCTCTTGTGCAAGATTGGCGCTATCCCCTTTACTTATTTAGGCCTCCCAATCGGGGGTGCCTCTTCTCGGCTGAGTACATGGGACCCTATCATCTCCCGTATGTCAAAGAAGCTTGCTTCATGGAAGGGAAAATGTTATCACTTGGAGGAAGGCTCACTCTCATCAAAGCTTCGTTCTCCAATCTGCCGCTCTACTTTATGTCTCTTTTCCCGGTTCCTAAGGGAATTATTGAGAAGATAAGCAAAATCCAGAGACAATTTCTATGGAGTGGAAGTGATAGGAGATCTCTATCTCTGGCGCCTTGGAACATGGTGGAACTGCCAAAGCAGTTGGGTGGCTTAGGCATGGGCTATTTGTTTCACAGGAATTTTGGCCTCTTATTTAAATGGATATGGAGATTTTTTATGGAACCTTCAGCTTTATGGAGGCGTGTCATTCACGAGAAATATGTTTACTCACCATCTTTCACTATTCATGATTTGTTTCCCATCTCAAAAGGTGGGCCTTGGCAGTCACTATGCAACTCCATCCTCAACTTCCCAAATGCAAAAGACTTCCTCAAATCCAGAATAAAATCCAAGGTAGGAATGGCGCCCACACTTATAAGTGAGAAAGATAAAAAAATACAAAGGGAGTATTAATTTAAGAAAAACATATTTAAAAAATTAAAAATAATTATAAATGTCTGTTCGAATCAAAAAAAATTGTAACACTGATGAATAACCAATTGAGAAAAAAATACGTTAATATAATGCGTATATATAGCGTGCAAAAAATACTAATGTTCATGGACAATCACGATTGATAGGTTTCCCGAGAGGATGTACCGCCTCATTCATGTTCATGGACACATCATTTACCATCACTAGGAGTTCAATTAGAACCTTATTTTTACAAATTTTAATTGGTCGTTCGTCGTTTCATTGTGGAACCTCAAAGGCTCCTTTTTTTCTTTGACCGGAAAAACACGTTAGCATTTTATTAAATTGGAGAATCATCTGTTACAAAAACCCCAACATCAGCAGGGACGATATAATTTGCCTAGTTTCTTCAACGTAACATCAGTAGTAACATTACAAAATACTAGAAAAATGACAGAGAAGTGTTATTTGCGGATAAAGGAAGATGGTGCTCATTAAATGATGGGTTTATGAGCAAAATCGGAGCATTTAATAAGTAGCACAGTAAAATAACTTTTTTCTACTAGTGTAGTGTTACATTTTGAAAAATTTCTTTAAGAATATATCTTCATGTATGGAATTTCAACCATTTTCCACTAAAAATTCTACGTTATGAATTATATATGACTAGTGATAACGTTGTATTCCTCTTCGAGTTAATTTCATATCGATGATCTATAACTAAAATTGAACCTAGCTCTTTCTTGGTCAATAATCAATGATCGACAAATTGCATGGACATATCTGAATAGATACCAACATGTGAGATTTGTTAATTTTGTAAAAAAGGGTTGCAACTTCTTAATTGGTTTCGTGACATTAGAGTATATATATTTGTCCTTGTTAATTTGAAATTACGTCTGAATTTGACTAATATATGATGTTAATCGACTTCTTACTTGATCCATTTTTACTTTCTAATTACAAAATTACTATTTTAAATTGAATGAGGAAAAACAGATCGAAGGCAACAAAACAAATGGCTCTTCAACTAAAAATCAATTAGATTTTTGCCAATAATATGATGTTAACCTAATTTGAAAAAATTTCTAAAAGGTGGAGGAGGGTAGAGAGACGGGGACAAAGAAGGAGAGAAGGCGACAAGAATTGAGAATTGAATTCATGATTTAATTTGCATCCTGCATCGACCGTTACGAGATATGATAATTTGTTTTCTAAAGGAATATGTCTTCTACAATTGTAGACTCGTATTGGTCGTAACAAGACTTCAATATTCGGATGATGTATAAAATCGGAAGAACCCAACTTTTTCAACCTTTACACTATGTTCGTTCTTCCACCAACAACTTTAATACATACTCTATTCCATCTATTTAGCGAAGAAAAGTAAAAACAGGTAACAACAAAAATTACAAAGCATATTGCCTATTTACCTCAATCTGTTTTTGAAAGTAATACACAGTGACAATTTCAAAAAGGAGGAAGCTAAAAAAATTGATTTTGCATATTAACATATCTATACGCCAAATGAATTACCCTAATATTTACATACCACAACAACACATATTCATGTCAGGAACAACCATACATCCTCCAGCTTGACCATAAGTTGTGAGGCAATCAGAAGTACAAGTCTCATCGTCACATGTATTCTCCGTCAAGAAACACGGCGGTTCGCCTTGGCCGTCGTTGCCATCTGGTGCTAGCCCTGGAGCTCCAGTAGGTCCATTTTGGGCTTCTATTGGTTCCCATATTGGTAAGAAATCTGCGTAGGACTGAGCTAAAGTAGTGCCTGTAAATTTGATCATTTTCAACCAAATTAACTTTTACATGTTATATAACAACATTTATATTATGATAGGTAAGGAAAACATATGAATGAGTATAATTGATGGGTATTTACCACAAAAACTAACAAGGAATGTTAGTGTCAATACTAGAGGGAGAATCTTCATTGTTGGAAGATATCAAAATTTGAAGTTTTATTTAATCTTGTTAGATACCCTAGATTATATGCATGAAAAGTTTGTTTTCAAAAATCTTTATATATACTTGGAAGCATTGCCAACTTTGCAACTTATTGTGTTCCTTGAAAACAAGAGGGAGATAAAATAGTAAATGTTGTTTTACCATTTATTGAGAGGTGTAGGAATTTGAGTTTATTATCCCCTCATATTTTAGAATCTAAAATAAACTTATGAAGTATGAATATGTTAGCTTTTACTACAAATATTTATATGAAGGAAATTTGTATGAGAGGTGATTTAAGCTAAGATATGGCATAATTTTTATAGAGGTGGCGTGAGGGATGTTAATTGGGGGTGGTGTGGAGGATGGTCCCTACGCACCCTCACCTGTCCAAAAAAATCAGCCCCATCCCCCGCCCCACTAGTCATTGCAGGGAAATTGGGAGACCATCTTCGCCTTAATGGGTACATATTTTATAAATCATCATCGCCCTACCACTCGCATGGGTACCCACACCTATTTCATACCCGCCCCAATTATATATCCTATCAAACACGTTATGTAAGTACCGCCACAAAGTAAAAGGAAAAAAATTATATCTAATCAAAACTAAATCTTATATTAAAGGAGAATAATAAATAATTGGTTAATTTATTTAAGAAAAAAGAGTGATTTAAGGTACAAATTTATCTTTAATATAACAGATATAAGATGAAAATAGGTGTATATGGAGGAGAAGCCAGGGTGGGCAGGAAAGGGGCGGATATTATAACATAAAATCCGTACCTACTCCAATGCTCATTGTGGGCACGTTTTTCATCCCCATTCTCGGCCAAACCTAAACTAATTCCGCCCCAATTGGGTAAGGATGGAACATGTCTCGTGCTTGACCCACCCCACTGACATCCCTAGGTGGCATGATGTTTCAACAATTACAAAGGATGGCTCTATTGACTTTTGTATGACATAGAATTTAGTGACTATGGAAATTTCTATTGACCTAAATGGTCTTTTTTTAAGAAGAATACCCTTGCAACAAGGGGGAAAATTGAAAATTCTTTTTTTAAAATGGTGAAAATCAAATCCCTATCACAAAGGTAGGAGGGTATCACAGCCAGTAGATCAATCTTGATCCTGTCTAGTACTCAAATGTTAATAGAGTGATTAAGGTGTATTAGAAACATCTAGCACAAAACCCCAAGTTTTATATTTACGAGTTTGATAAATACTGTAATAAATAATCAATAAAGATAATTAAAATTATTAACCTAGTATTTTTGACAAAAAAATTACTCTCTCATCTACCCTATGTGACTTACTATGTGTGAACCCAAGCTCCCTAGACTAGAGGAGGAAGAAGAACTGAAAAATCATAATTGGTCTCTAATTCCTACCTCCAAATTTCCGTCCACCTAATGGCCACCATGTAATTTACTTAATCCTTCAATTACCATCAATTGTTTGTCATGGATATTTGAAAAACAAATAATACTTGTATCTCATTCATTCCAATGACCCCCAAAAGATAATATACTTTAATTTATGAGTTGGATTTATTTTATAATTAATATAGTTTAGTCTAACTTAAATAAAACAATCATATCTCTGATTCAGATTATGCTACTATTATATTTGTCAATGGTAATCGCTCCAAATAGTCCTCAATATATTGATAAAGTACAAACAGGGCAATATTTTATTTTTGCTCTGTTTGTTGTAGATCAAATAAGACAATTGTGTTTGTCTTCCTTGTTTTTGAGCAAAGGGGCAAAGTATTGCCCTTTCTGATGATCTAGAGGGCAACTTTATTTGCCTTAGTTGATGAAGCAAAGAGGGCAAATTTTTTTGCCCTTTTTTTATTGGATCAAAGAGGGCAAAAACATGAGTTTTGCCCTTGAAACCTAATACAACGGGGCTAAAAGGGCAATGGAAGGGCAATTTTAAAATTGTCCTCGTAACCTATGAAGGCAAATTTTGTATCAAAGATGGCAATTTTAATTGCCCTCTTTAAAGCTGTTTGTTGTAGTGATATATATCTATCTTTGCCTAATTGGTTTTTTTATTTGACGGGATCTTTGCCTAATTGTTATTTTCTCATTTTCATGTTGATCTCTTCAAATAAACCTCATATTAGCTCTTGTCACTACAACAAACAGCTTCAAAGAGGGCAATTAAAATTGCCCTCTTTGATACAAAATTTGCCTTCATAGGCTACGAGGACAATTTTAAAATTGCCCTTCCGTTGCCCTTTTAGCCCCGTTGTATTAGGTTTTAAGGGCAAAACTCATGTTTTTGCCCTCTTTGATCCAATAATAAAAGGGCAAAATTTTTTGCCCTCTCTGATTCATCAACTAAGGCAAATAAAGTTGCCCTCTATGATCATCAGAAAGGACAATACTTTTGCCCTCTTTGCTCAAAAACAAGGAAGACAAATACAATTGTCTTATTTGGTCTATAACAAACAGGGCAAAAATAAGATATTGCCCTGTTTGTACTTTATCAAGCGGGGCAAAAATAAGATATTGCCTTTTTTCTACTTTATCAAGCAGGGCAAAAATAAGATATTGCCCTCTTTTTACTTTGTCAACCCCTGCTAGTCATCCATTAACAAGATAGAAGTTGGGAAATTTTGCAATTGCTAAAACTGTAGGAAAGCGCGTACCATTAACACCAGATATCACGTAATACACCTTGCAATTTCTGAAATACCACATGTCTCAATAATAAGAACACAGTCTGATGTATCTACACTACCAGATCACTATTTGACATTTTCTGCACCAACTAAGCTTTGTAGCGGCTAAATCTTTACACTCTCAACTAAAATGTTCAATGTACAAATCAGATACCACATAAAACCAGAAAATTCTAGACGAATCACATTTTCTGCACCTGAGACTGAGATAGTCAGGAAGAGTCCACTAACATTTCTTCATAGCAAGAGCACCATGCTGACAAGTCACCAAAAAATGTGAGCCTCAGGAACTCGGTCACAAGATCTCTTCATCTGCTCTATAAAACTGATCCTGACAATAAACAATTTCATACAACATATCAATATATATGCAGTTCTCAATAATCCATAATACAGCAACAAGTTCAAGTCCAAGTCCATATTCGGTACAGCTAAAGCCTAAAAGCTCTTATTGAACACTCAAAAGAATCAAAAGGAAACAATTATTTTACACATGACGAGCAAAAGCAACAAAAAGAATAGAGTTTGAATTGGAGACATTACCTGATCAAAGCCCAAGTGAAGTCATAATGACCTCAATCTTCTTTTCCAGTCTTTCCTCTCTTTCTTTAGCCTCCTTTTCCTTTCTCTGACTTTCAGCTTTTAGGAAATCTATTTCAGCTTGCATTGCATTGTTATTACCTCTTAGTTGTTAAATCTCAGCCTCCAATTCTGCTTTGCCTTTCTTCCCACCCTTGTCCACCACCGGATGTCCTTTACCAAGGCCTCAGGCATACCCCGAGGCCCGAACAATGGCCAAGCACCTTCATGTAAGCCTCGTCTATGGAAAGATTATCTATGCCATTCTCTTGAATTTCTTTCTCGTGTAACGTTTTAAATTCGTTGAACTTTGCTTCACCCTATTCATCAAAACTACCATCTTTATGCCTTCGGTAATCCATCAAAAAATTCATGATGATAGTAAAAATGTGGATTATTTGAAAGATAAAGATGATGATAGAACAGAACAGAACATGTCTACTGATCACAGAACATTACAGAACAGAAGAGAAGGAAGAAGCCATTTATGAGTGGGAGTCAAGCAGTAGGAGAAAGGCAGAGTTTCAGCTGGACAAGCTTGAGGTTTTTAACTTTTTTTACTACATACTACATCATTAAAAATAAAAGAAGTTACAGCATGATAATCTATTCCGTTTTGTATATTTACTAATATATAAAACAAATATTTTCAGTTAGAATGTTATTAAGTTTGTCTTCATGTTTATTTTCGAAAATATCAGATGTTTTATAGTTTCATTTTACAAATTAACAAGTAAATGTTATGTACTACCTGGAAAGTTACAAGTTTACAAAAATGAAACTCAAAGTCGTACATGAACTAATATGAAAGTCAAAATGATTAAAGTAGAAAACCGGCAGGTATAAGTGTATGATCCAATAAATATTAGGCCAAACTTCCATTTTAAGCCATTAGAAAAGAAAGGTAATAAGACAATTTTTTTTATTAGATTTCAAACTTTCTCATGTTTCTCAGATACTCTCAATTAAGAGTTTATCCTATAGAATTCTACAAGGTCTTCTAATGTGCTTACAGATTTGAGATACTATTTATGGTTAGCGATCATGTATACGCCAAGCAAAAGATTCTATACTGTAGGTTGAACTTTGCAGCTTATGATAGTTTCTTCAAGAGCAAACAAATATCATCAAGCTTAACTTTACCATCAAAATTAAAACCAATACTGCAATATAATAAGTAATTATGTATGTAAGTTTTTTATGTGGAGGAGTTGATTATCATACAAGCCTTATTATGTCACCTGTAGGCAGTTGAGCTTAGCTCCTGCAACATTCACCGTCATTTTCAGTAGAGGAGAGAATTACTCCATAGAACTTACGGTGCAACCTCCATATCCCCAAGACTCAACTCAATGCTAAGAATCTAACCCCATCTACTGTCTAACATAAAAGGACAAGTCCATACATGATACATCTAATAATTTTGCCAATAAAGTCATAGCTTTAGGACATTTCATTTCTTATAGGAGGAAGGGAAGCCCAGATTCAATCAAGCATGCTAAAATTGACATATCATTTGCTCAATAGGACATGAATTATGCTGAAATAACTTACTGTTTTGTTTTTCTCCACAATTTCAAATACATTGGGTCATTATCATCTTTTGTTTGCGTTACGGTAGTAGAAGTAGATGTATTTGCTTCAGAGTCATCCCCATTCTCGGCCTCAACCTCCTAAGTAATGAAAAGTACATGAAAGATGAAACCATGTTGTTAAATTTCTACTTTTGGACTACATATTATGAGAGTTTAACTTAGTCAACCCTTTAAAAACTGCTAACTAAAGTACCTAATATAACCATTTCAAGCTGAAAAAGTTTATAGCTGAAAAAATGGGTATAACTTAACAACTCGTATATAATCCTAGCTCTGGATTTAGCCCCGCAAGCTGATTGTATCTTCTTTGAAAGTGCATTTGCACAATTCTTTTCACTTCTTTCCTAAATATCATAAGACAATTAAATTTCCACCTTGTTAATATATCAAATATTCATAATTTGCGCTTCATGAGGCTTACCATCTGTTTGCGAGTGCTCCAGTAGTTATAAACCAGCCACTTCCATTGGTTAAGATCAATACGTTGTGGGCAAGCATGTTCTGCTTCCTTTAGAGATTTGCACTTTGAAAAATGATCACTCTTCAATCTCTCTCTCCAATGCCTATAGAGGCTTGAACATTGTGTCTTTAAAGCATCCGTAATGTGGCACCTTCACCCAACGCAAATTTTGCCTATACACAATAATAACACACATAAATATATGTGCACACATGCCACTGCTACAATCTACTCCAGCTGTGATCTTCAATCACTAGTATATGTTCTGCATTCTTTCTGATAAATTAACACAGTTACAACGTGCAGAAGAACATCATGTTTAAATTTTCCATGAGACATAAGCCAATGTAGCTTATTGATCTGGGTGACATCTGCAGCCTTGATTCTTTTCTTTTTTTTCAATGTAAGTAAAATGATTTAGAACTATCAATGGACAAGTAGTGACCATATATCTCTGCCAGATTCTCCGTTTTGTGTGTGTGTGTGTATGTTCATGCACAGATAAGATAAGAGGGATACTAGACCAGTTTATTCCTAATGGAGTTGAAAGGTCCACTTCGTTTCATTATATCTTGGACTGTAATGGACAGAAACAAAATGACCTACTCAACTACATGTGATCTTTATTTTATAGTAGCAATGGTTTAACCAAAGGAGGCTCAATATTGTTCTAGATATAAAGTTATAAAGTTAATGGTTTCCTAGTGTAGCATACATGTCATGTATGGGATATACTGGTCAAACATTTACACTGTATGCATATGGACCTTACATGCTCCTTCTGGAGAACATAAATCTATTATAAACAAAGTACATGAGTTGAAAGGATGATCATCATGTTCAAATGTGGCACCTTCTGTCAGCTGCCTTTACTAACAGGAAAAAGGAAACTATATCTGGTAGAATAAACATCTCAAGAACACAAAATGCATGAAAACGGAAGCATACAACAGAATTTTAACATGAGATTTTGAATCAAAGTATGGATTCTGCAGGTTTATTGGAGTAGAATTTGGAATTTTATTTTCAATTTGAGGCATCTTAATATGAGATTTTGAATCAGACATGAAGAATTTAGATTACTAAAACAAATAAACCAAATGAAGTAATTTCAAGAAAGTGAATCAGATCAGATGTCAGAACTCAGATAAACAATTAGAAACAATAAGAAAAAAAAAATAAGTGATTTAGAGATTCTAATTCTGCAGATTTCAGAGAAGAATGAAGAAATTCAGAACACAGAATCAGATAAAAACAACTCAAAGGAGGAAGAACGAATTGCAATAACATTTAAGGATAGATTTCAGGAAGTAATTTCAGTATTCTCAATCAACGATTTCAATCAATCAATTTCGTATAACAAGAACGAAAAAACAAATGGCCTAATCACTAAATATAATCGATTCATAAAAATCATTATCCAATCACTAGACCTAAATTCGTCTGATTTTGTGGGGAAAGTTAAGAAATCACTTACGAAAACTACTATTGCTGAAACAATCATCCATACGCATAATTTAACAAGCTGAATTGAATGATTTACCTGAAGATTGCGAAGAAAAATCTGCGAGAAACGTCCAAACGTCCAAAATTGCGAAGAAAAATCTGCGAAAAATCCTAAAACTTGTAATGAAGATGAACGGTTCCCTTTCAATGTTCGATTGAAAATTACGATTGAAGATTTATGCCAAAATCACTGGAGATTGAAGATTTTTTGGGACAAATTTTGTAGATATTCATACTTTGTTGTTTGCGGGAAGTTTACGAATAGAACATTTTTAACAAAGTTTGTAGAACGTTCTGAGTGTCGGACTATAATGACTTTGTTGTTTTAATATATTTTTTTTTTCCTTGACTCTTATCAAAGACGGCAAAACTTATAATTGTTGTTTTAGGTTAATATTAAATAGGGTAAAACTTTAAATTGTTGTTTTAGTTTAACATCAAAGAGGGCAAAATTGCAAAACCGTCTTCTTAGTTGGTATCAAACAGGGCAAATTTGAAATTGTTTTCTTAAGTGATAGCAAACAGGGCAAAACAATATAATTGTCTTCTTAGTTAATATCAAAAAGGGGGAAACATTTTTGTCTTCCTTGATACTATTAAATAAGGCAATCAACTAGTTGCCCTATTTTATTCAAATAAATTGCCCTCTTTGATCACATTTCTTGTGGTGTGTGTAGTGACATTGTGACAAAGGGTCGTGGAACCCTGCCCTTTCAAGTAATTGCATTATGCTTTATGCCCTCTCAAGCCATTGCCTTGTGTTCATTGTTATTATCTTTTTTGCCATCTCATTACAATTACTATTTTCTTATGTTCATTGTTTGTCCAATTCTCAAGTGTCAATATCCAACTTATCACTTTCAACACAATTCGATTTCATTCGTAAATACAATAGTTTTGGAATTAAAAAACATTATTAATTTTCCCTTTCACCCCTTACTTTTCTAAAATTTAAGATAAATACATTATTGATAAGCTCGGCGTATCTTTCTTATAGTGGATAAGGTAATATAATAGCTGTGCTTGGCAATATTAGCTGAAAATAAACTCAAATTGATAAGTTAAGTGAAACTGATAAGATAAAGCTGAAACTAATAAGGTAGTTGATTACCTTAATTGTTCGGCAAAATTAGTTGCTTGTATTGATAAATTATTTTGGCAAAATTAGTTGATATCAAAATTTTAAAAAGATTTTCCAAATTTCAGTCACCTGATTTTTGAAAAGGTAAAAAATTAACTTATCATTTAAGTCATTTTAACCATCTGAAATTTTATTTTAGGTACTCTCCGAGTAATACTAATCATTTGAGCAACTAAAATATGTTTAATATCTCATCATTTAAGGTAACTAATATGTTTCCCAGTTAAAACCTCTCTCCTCACTGTACGAGTGCATTCATCATAAACCCGAGTGTATACCATATACATGGTACATTTCAAAGCTATTTTTTGCTCATTTGAAAGTATACCTATTATGTGATTATACTCATTTTGAAGGTTTCAAATAAGCAATGAGCAAAAAGATAACCTTATGAGTACCATGCTCATGGTACACACAGATTTATGATAAAAATTGTATTATTGTACTCCTTAATAGCTTTTGTTACCATATATATATATATATATAACCTTATACTCCATGTGAGAGTTTGGAGACTTTGTTTTTTGAATTTTTCCGTAATTCAAGATTTTGATTTGTTGATTGAAAATTGTAACAGATGTCAAGACTTCATTTACAATCACTTGAATTAAATGCAGTTCTACTTCAAAACTACAAAAGATCGATAGACCCCCTTGCAGAAGGCTGCATCAGACATCGATGTGAAAGACGATGGTTTTCAGAAGTGTTAGATCTATTCAACGATCGTGGTTCTGTTATATTAGAATTGTATTTATTTTATTTTGATATGTATTTGTTTAGTTTCTACTTCTTTTATAAACGTCGTATGACTTTGAATCAATGAATTAATGTTAATTTTGTAAAAAAAAAAGTGCGTAACATTCTCATCGTAAAAGATAACTTCTCCTAATATCTTCTCTAGTTCTCTATATCAGCATTCATTATTCAAGAAATATAGTTTTCATCACCTCATAAACAAAAAAAAAAAAAAAATTAAAAAATACACCTTTATAGTTTTGGTAATTGGTACGGTATTTAGATATTGACCTTGCGGCAAAGGTCGACTTCTACCGACTAATGTTTTGTGAATTTGCATCCAAATAATATAAGATGAATAATCAAAATCGGCTATGATACACGCTGAATGGCAGATATAAAGAAATGGTCATTATAATTAACGTAATATACTTTTCACTATGATTTTATTATATACAATAAATTGGAGAAAAGACTTCATCAATTATTATTGTACAAATTACAATGTTCAAAAGTATTTTGAGAATTTAAAATAAAATAAGAATTTAGAAAGAAACTTTACTGAGTCAAGGAAGAGGGTGTAGAACTCTCCTCAATCCATTCCAAGCTAGGCTCACTCCAAGATCTTGGCCTCAATCCTAATTGAAAGAATAATACCATTTCAAGTACCTCAAAAACCTTATTTTCATCTAAAATTTTGTTCCAAACTCCACTCACTATGCAATAATTACAATTATAAGGAGATCGGTGATGGTCAGCATGTTGTGTACGTGACACTAGTACCCCCAAATCTTGCAAGGCTACAACTATTGGGGGTAACTTGCTCTTTGTTGAGTGGGACCATGCATGAAATTGTTGACTAAACATGATACAACCCGAGAACGATCCGATAAATGCCATTAGGGTCGGGTCGTTGAAGACGAGGTTCATGGGTAAGACTGTGAAGGTCATGACCCGGGCTAATGCATGGAGGTTGTTGGCAAATTGACGCTTTGTGATGGTCCAAGGCCATTTATGGTGTCCTTGGAAGGCATCAATTTGGGACCCAAATATTGGGGTTGTAGCATCTCCATAGTTGTCAATTCCCCAATGATAAACTCCGGACCCGAGATCAGCCAAGACGTACCCGGCTAGACTAGCTAAAACGGGCTCAACCCATATATGGGAATCGGCTGAGGCTATTATGGACTTTGCTAGAGCAACTAATACAGTAGTACAACCACTAGCCAACCAAGCTCGATGGGCCCACGTGGATTTTAAGGTTGGATCATCGGGCCTGGGTCCTTTTGGGGTTGGAACTTGAGATGGTGTAGGAAAATTATGACTTGGTTTTACTACAAGGCGGGTCGGACCAAGGTTCGGCTTTACCGGGGTTGTGGCTGTACATAGTACCCGAGTCGGAATGTGGATGATCCGGTAGGTTTTCGTAGCATATTGGTATTGAGATTTGAAGAAATTATTTTGTTGTGGTAGGATTGACATTGGACATTTAGATTGAGGAGGGCCTAAGCCCTTAGGGGATAATATAAGTTAGTATGGTACCTTAAATAAGTGGACATAAGATTGTGGAAAATAAATACACGTAGAACAATAATAAAGAAAAACAAATGTGGTTGGAGTTATGAGATGGTAACGTGTGGTGTGTGAGAACTAAAGAAGTGATTGAGTATTGTGGTAAGAAGAGAAGGTGCGTGGGACTATTGAATGTCTCAAATATTAAATTTTTTTATGGTGAACTGGGTGTCACTCGTTTCTTGAGGTTATTCATTGATGATGATGTCAATTTGAGATCCTTATTGCTTGTTGGAGTATAGTATGTGCTTGTTACAACTTGCCAAGAAAAAAAAGAACGAAAGAGAAATGAGATACGGGAATCCTTTAATTTGTCAAACTGTTCGTCTTTGGTCTACATTTTAGAGTAGAGATGGCAATGAGTCTTGGATTTGACCTCGATCCATTTATAAGGGTTTGGTCCAGAAATTTTAGACCTAATGGGTCTGGGTCGGGTCCGGGTCTCGGAGAGTATGGGTCGGATCCACATATGCTAGATCCAGACCCGATCTGTAAACCCATTTACATATTAGAATTTTTTTTTACCGAAACAATAAGGTTTTTGTGAGTCGTGACTTTGTGAACTCGTTAGTTTTGTAACACAATCTAAGATTTGTAACTTCGTAAGTTGTAACATTTTCTGAGTTAAAATTTAAAATTTTGTTTAGATAATGATTTAAGATTTAACCATGGATGCACACTTATATATTAGGGCGAAATTTTTTAATTACATATATTAAAAAATATGATGAAAACTTAAAACTAAAATGAACCATTTAGGACCCAGTTAAGACAGTGAACCCACTAGATCCAGCGAATTTGGGTATGGGTTTGAAAAATCTAGTCCCAACAGATATGGGGTGGGACTGGATCTGTAAAAAATAAACGATTCTAGGTATGGATCCAGGTAGACCCGCCCTATCGTCATCCCTGCTCTAGAGATGCTATTGGAGCATGTTCTAGGCGAATAAAAGGTAATATATCCGATATAATAACATGATACAAACCAGACACAAGATGAATTAATGTTGTAATTTTTCAATTGTTTATCTAAGTGGATTTAATAAGAGTTTTACCGTTTAATAAATGTATTGAATTAGTATTGAAATTTGCAACCCCTTTAATGACATATTTATATTTTGTCCACTTTTCTTACTTGCAATTTGGAGCATGATACAAAAATTTAGGAGCAAAAATATTAAAAAGGACTCTATGTGCTAGGAAACAAATAGAGAGAATACAATATCCAAAATGTCAATGTTATAAGTAATATTTTTTATTTTTTTTCAAATTTGGTAAGATAAATTACATCAACGTCTTCTCATAGGACACCTAAATACAACCTACCCCAAAACCCCCTGATGAGAATCGAACCCACAACCTGTGGGTGGAAGATGGAAGGGCTTACCACCCTTCCACTCCCTCATTCTCATGCTATAAGGGGGTGTTTGTTTGGAGTATTATTAATAGAGTGGAATGGAATGACATCCATTCTATTGTTTGGTTGGGCATATTTAGGATAGAGTCTCATACCCAAGGGTATCTATCTCCACCCCATTCCCCTAGAATCCCAATCTCCCCTCCCTCCCTAAGTTTCTAACTCCATTCCTTTCAAGTTTCAAACCCTAATTGTGTGGAAGGGGGAGAGAGGTTAAATTCTAGACAAGAGACACCAATCGTCCCGACCATCCTTGCTCGCCGTATTCCTCCCGGCGCTGGCGCCGACGCTGAAGTCCTCTTACCGGCATTTTTCGGTTTGATGATGTCGGTTTGTCTTCAAATTGTTGGTTGAATTAATATAAGTGTCAATGATTTTTGGGATTGAGGTGTTAATTGTTAATGGGTACTCAACGTGGGTCAATGTCGGCAATGTGATTCATTTTTCAATTTCTGTCTTCTTTTTCTTACTTTCTGTCTTTTTTTATATAATTTTTTGTCTTTTTTTTAATATAAATTTATGTCTTTTTTATATATATATAGCAGGTATAATTATATATTAAAATAAAATATGGATAGCATAATCCATTTCAAAAGTGAACCAAACAGCAGAAATGGACATTGAATCCATTGCAGGATTGAACCAAACAATTTGAAACTGGTATGGGGTTCTGGATCCATACCACCCTGGTATGGACATCCATACCATTCCATTCCAATTCAGTGAACCAAACAGGCCCTAAGTAATATGCAACTTCATAACATGTAAAGTATTACAAGTAAAAAAGACAAAAGAAGTACATGTTTAATTACAAAAATTTCTATAAAAAGCAAAAGAAAAGGAAAAATTTAGTCTAACAAAAAAATTCTAAGGGTTCTTAACCTCAATAGGCTCAATTTGGTTTTCTTTTTATTTCGAATTTTACTTCCTTGTCTTTCTTCCTTTGATGCGTGTAGTATTCAATTTTAATTCCCCATTTCACCAAAAAAAAAAAAAAGTAGTATTCATGTTTTTTTTTTTATCACATTGGGCTTGGCCCACTTTTGCAATTCTTGTGCGTTAACAAAGGAAATCCAAATCTCCTTTATACTAATTCTTAATCCATATTAAACCATTAGGAATTCTCTTTGAATGTTGGTGCTGTTGCTCCCTTAGTACTTTTGCTATGAATAACATCCTGCCAACAAATAAGCAATTAGTGGAGGTTTACATATGTATTCATTATTTGTGACAATAACACCCATAGATCCTTTATTATTGTCTAGTAAAAATGCAAGTTACTACTTATTGATATTATTTAGGGGAAAAATAAATAGATATAAGGACATTATATCATATAATATTTCCCAAGTAATGCTAAAAGAGAAAAGAGTTTTGATTTGATATTGATTTGAAAACCATTAACTTCGGATGGGCCGGAAAAATCGCTAATTCAATTGGCTCATTAGACAAAATAATTTATTTGATTTTTTAAAAAACAATTCCTATGTAATTAAAAATTTAAAATTTTATTTGACTTTTTTAACAAAAATTATTTGGTTTTTCCGTGTATATGAACTAAACCGCTAATTGAATTAGTAATTTACCTTATACAACCACTAATTGAATTATCTCAGTTACCGATTTACCTTAGAACAACATTGAATTAAATTTTTTGCCTTGAAAACAAACTCTGAGACTTCTCCCCTAATATAAATTATTTTCCAAAATAGTGTAAAGTCGGATTTTTTTTGCCTATTATAATTCTCTAGGAAAAAAATTCAATCAAATCATTACCTCCTAATAACAATACTAGCTTTTAACCCGTGCAAAAATGCACGGGAGGCCATATTTATATGAGATATTATAAATTATTTATTAGACAAAAAGACAAATGTTATTAATGTCAGCAACATTTTTGTTTAATGAGATTGATTGAAATCAAATTGAATTGACAACACATTATGATAAACAAACAAACAATTCACTATCTAAATTGATATATAAAAATTGGGTCAATTACAACTCAATACACGATTTAAACATTTTGAGAAACTTCCTTATAAACCACATTGGTTGAAACAGATGAGTTGCCACAATCTTTATCACATATTAAGATTTTCATACCCTTTTTGCTTGTAACTGAAATAGTAACATATAATTGTCCGTGGTTGAATACATAACCCAGCTGAAAAAAATGGGTAACTTTATTCCCTAAATGCGTCAATTTACTTATACAAAGCTGACTTGTTTAACATTAAAAGTACCCATTCTGAATTAAAAATACAGTAACCCATTTCGACGTGAAAGTGACTTGTTTTGACCAAAGTGAAATACTCTGACTAAACTTATTGTACTCCCAGTACACATAATAGTAATTGAATATAAAACCTACTAACCCTAACACTCTAATCATCCACCACTGTTTATACACTCTCGTTCCTCATTCCTCTTCCTCATTCTCTATCTTTTCCTTCAAAATTGCCAACTCAATTTTTTTCATACCGAAATTGCCAAAAATTACAACCTTAAATTTTTGATCTATTTTATAACAAATGATATTTCGATTTTTTGCACCTAAAAAAATACTTAATTTTTATCAATTCTATTTTCAGTTGTTTGATATTTGAGATTCGATATTATCTATATCATTTACGTATAGTTGTGATTGTTACTTGTGTTCAATCAGATCGAAAAGTTGATTAATATTTCACCTCAAATTTTAGTTTTATAATATTTTAAAATATGTTCCTTAAATCTTGTGTAAATAATTAAATATTTAGTAAGATATTGATGACTTAAAAGTCTGACATTGTAATTTATCCTATATACTAAATATAAATTAACAAAAAATAAAGTATAAAGACATTTTCCAATTCAATTTATTAAAAAATAAGTTTGACTTATTACATGTATAAACAATATATTTCATTATTTATATCTCACATCGACTGCTCCTTACAAAATTGAGATCAAGATTTCGAGCACCAATCAGTGAATTTCATAATTATAAAACAGGTAGTTTGCTTAAAGAAACAAAAACTTTATAATTTATATTAAATAAATGAATAGAGCAACATGAGTAAAGTAGAAGTTATAGGTTTTATTATTATGTTCCAATGAACTTGTTATCATGAATTTTCTAAGTTGTAATACCTATGTTCGATTTTGATTATTAAGTTAATATTAAACTATTAATTAAAATTGGACCTCGATGTGGAAAGTCTATGGATATTATGCCAAATGTGTATGGTGTGATAATATAACTCATGTATATATATATGTTATCTCGTTAGCAAGTGTATTAGCCTAGAGAAAAATTGATTGAATATTTATGGTTGCACCCACGCATTACGATCGGTCCCATAATGTCAGAAACCACAACATGGTTTGCATATCAGAAGTTGATGATTTAGAAGTTAAAAATTGATAAATAAATTCATATTAGTTTAGAAAAATAAATCCAAAATGTTAACTATCTATAAGTTCGACTAAAAGTACTTCACAAAATCAAAATTTTACATTATCCACGTTGAAATATCAATTTTTGTTTATTTAATTAAAGGAATGTAAAAATCCTTTTAATCTATTAACATTAATCTAATAAGCTCCTTTTCTTTTAGTTTGAAATTTAATTATGGATTATGATAACATCAGTTACGTTTTAACTTTTCATGTTTATTAACTTTAATGAACTTGTAATGAGCCTTCAGTTTTATACTACACTCATGACAATAATCAAAATAGACAATAAATTTAATTATATTATGCCTTAAAAAATTCACCCAACTTAAATGACTAAAATAATATAAATATTACTTCTATCACATTATTGATAGGGTAAACATATAATCTTATGTATAAAGTTTGATGAAAATTAAACAATTATCTCAAGGCTATATGTATTCCATCATCCCACTCAATAAAACTCTATGTAAAAGCCTTGTTTGTCTATCATTAAATAAGGCTAAAAGTCTGGGTAAAATACAACTTATTAATACCCGTAATATATATATATATATATATATATATATATATATATATATATATATATATATATATATATATATATATATATATATATATATATATATATATATATATATATATATATATTATCAATCAATTTTGTTGAGCAAAAAAAAACAAATTGATATCTAATTCCACATGTTAAAGAAACCCATAATACATTTATCGACTAATTATAACCTCAATGACATATTAAGTTATATGTTGACGAATTGTAACCTCAATGACATCTTAATTCGCACATAAATTCATATCTAATATGAGTTTATGATATTTAGATTTGTACAGAAAAAGTACAACTTAATTTAAGTTAGTATAGTTCATTTAAAAATCAACTATTTTGCATATTGAATTATTCCATGTAAGTTTCATAAGATAACCTCAATAACCTAGCTCTTTCTTTCCAATTGTGGCAATATGGATGTAACCACACAAAAAGGTGCATAATCATTTTCAGCCATTTGCGTTTATAGAAGAAAAGTGTATGTAAGCAATGAATTGGTGAAAGCAATATATGTAAACATTTATATATGATCACATAATTACTGCTATACGAAATAATTTAAGAAAGAAAGGTATAAGCATCAAGCAATGATATGGTGAAAGCAGGATGGTTGAAAAATTGGGGACTTTTATTTTATTTTTTCCTTTACTGATTTTTGTAGACTGAATATCATTTCATGTATATTTATAGAGCTAAATGAAGGGCTTTATAATAAATTCCATATAAAAAAAAACCTCCCATAAAAAGAACAGGCAATTGGTGCATTGATTGATTATGATTGTCAATCAGTTATACTAATCGTATATGCAAACCTGTAATAATTGACATTATTAAAGAAGGATGATGCTCACTTGCACTCCTTATCGCAAGACACGTGGCATGTAGCAGCAAGAATCATGACACGTGGCAAAATGTATTGGTTAATTGCCATGTGGCAAGAATGAACCTTGTTTTATATATATATATAGAATAGATATGATATATATATAAATTTCTTAAATTTGTTAATTAGAATTTAAATTGGTCAATAAGTTAATTATATATACAGAAACAAAATCATTCAAGATGATTGCAATACTACCTAATCTATATTTGTATGCTATATGATCATACGTTGATTGCATACCTATATAAAAATTCAGCCTAAATCTTGTAATTCAATGCAAATCAAACGAAATCAATGGGTATAAGAATGTGGCGTATGGACAAAGCCATGACACGTGGCAAAATAAAATGAAGAATGATTGTGGGCATAACACGTGGCATTGATGTCTAAATAGATGACAACTCAGCTCATTTTTCTAGGTTTATATAGATATATAGATACTGGAACGTTAAAGAATAGTAAACATGAATGGATACAAATTGTAACAAATCGGACACAAGAATTGCACATTGGGGCCATTTACTAGTGGGAAAACGGTTTACCTAGAACACTAAAGTTGCGGTTTAGTTTAAAACGAAGCACATACAGAGCTACGGAATAATAAATAATATACTCCAGTTAATCAAAAATCGATATTATCCCTCCATCTTCATTCGTGGGATTATTCACTTGGCAGTTTTGTCCTTTTTTATTTTATATATATTAAAAAAAATATAGTCATACGAAATCTTATTTGATTCCTCTTAATGTGTACTTTTTAAATATAATTTTTTAATAATTTCTCTTATACATAATTCAAGATATTAAATGGTGAGAAATGATGGCGGTTGACATCAAATCAGTTATTAAATGGTGAACAGTAACTGTCAAATCAGTTACTTTTTGAATTTTCGACATGTACACTGGATGTAAGGGGAATGTACATTGGCTGTCAAATCAATTACTTTTTGCATGTTGAATGGTGCATTTCATTCTTCTTGCCTTGCGTTTTGGAGCTGGTGTAGGATGCTCATCCTACACCTCGGTCCAGGATCTACTAATTGCAATTCTTGTGTCCGATTTGTTACAATTTGTATCCATTCATGTTTCCTCTTAATGTGTACTTTTTAATAACTTGGTTCTATATAACCCTAACCATGAACTAATTAAGGACTAGATGAGATAGTGATGAGGTCTTGAGGAAGATAGGAGTATAGGACGAGTGACGACCAACAGGAGGAGATTGAGCATGAAATTGAATTGAAGGCATTAGCGACTTCTTGTGTTCGTCACAAGGAAATTGAGCTTGAAATCGAAGGATTTGGTCGACGAGAACTGAAAGAGATTAAGAGCATGTTTGTTTCACTATTTTTGGGGTCAAAGAAACGGTATCAATTACCGTTTTCCTTCATTCTTGTTTGGTTCAACACTTATCAACTCACTACCTTGCTGGTAATGAACTCTCTCAATTTGTTACCTTTCCCACCCCTTAAGTAAAAAAATCCATCACTTTGTGGTAATATTATTATCGTTCTCTTTTCATTCCATTGCTTAAACTAACCAAACACCTAATGAAAGTAGCCATTTTTATTACCATTCCTCTCATCTATTTGTTTTCATTCCCTTTTCATTCCATATTTAAACCAAATGACCCATAAGAGGATAAGATTCTTGCTAGCACTTACGGCTCCACTTTTCCTCTCAAATTGGACCTCGATTGTCAAATTCTTTCTAGGTGTTATTTGCAATTCCTTTCCTTCCTTAAGTGCCAAGTTTTCTTAATAAAATTCATGTCCCCCTTTTAGGTCACTACAAAAAAATTCTATTTAGAGACGGACAAAATCCATCCCTAAATAGGTCAAATCCGTCGCTATATGGGCTTAGAGGCGGATTTTGAGACGGATAATGTCCCTCTCTAAAACCCTCGTCGCTAATTCGAGTTAGAGACGAATTTCGGAAATTCGTCTCTAAACTTTAGAGACGGATTTTCAAAATTCGTCTCTAAGTTTGGAGACAGATTTTCAAAATCTGTCTCTAAATTCACTGAAAATTTAAAAAATAAACAAAATTGACAACAAGATATTTCCTAATATTATCGTGATTATATTTAATCACCTACTATTACCTACCCAGTTCGAGTTGATCTCATTGCCAGTTCGGAATATCACTCAAGTAACCCCGGTTCAGCTCTACAAGGGAAAGGATAAGGGGAATCCGCAATCACAAGAACCGCTGTTCGTAGGAATCGAACTTGTGACCTCAAAGAAACGAGAAGAAGCTCCAACCAACTACACCAAATGCAACTTGTATACTTCTCTACGTAATATTGGTAATACGTAGAAGAAATATTAGAGATGGATTCAAAAATCCGTCCCTAATTTAGAGATGGATTTTTAAATCCGTCACTAATGTAGAGACGGATTTTCAAAATTCGTCCCTAAATTAAAGATGTACAATAAAATAATCATATCTAAATTTAGAAACGGATTTTAAAAATCCGTCCCTAAATTAAAAATTCCGTCTCTAAATTACAAAATTGCAATAAAATAGTTATTTTTAAATTTAGAGATGGATTTTTTAAATCATTCTCTAAATTTAGAGACAGATTTTTGAAATCAATCCCTAAATTAGAGACGAATTTTAAAATCATTTTAAAAACCTGTCTCTAAATTAGAGACGGATTTTTAAAATCCGTCCATAAATTAAAGAAGTGCAATAAAATATTCATATTTAAATTTGGATAGAGACGAATTTTTAAAATCCGTCTCTAAATTTAGAGACGGATTTTCAGAATCCGTCCCTAAATTAGAGACGGATTTTAAAAATCCGTCCCTAAATTAGAGACGGATTAAAAATCCGTCCCTAACTTAAAGAGAGATTTTAAAAACCCGTCTCTAAATTAAATAAGTGCAATAAAATATTCATATTTACACTTAGAGACGGATTTTTTAAATTCGCATCTAACTTTAGAGACGGATTTCTAAAATAGAGACGAATTTTAAAATGATCCGTCCCAAAATTAGAGACGGATTTTTAAAATCCGTCTCTAAATTAGAGAAGTACAATAAAATATTCATATTTAAATTTAGAGACGGATTTTTAAAATCCGTCCCTAAATTTAGAGACGGATTTTTAAAATCCGTCCCTAATTTAGAGATGGATATTGATAATCCGTCCCTAAATCTAAAGACGGATTTAAAAATCCATCTCTAAATAAATTTAGAAACAGATTATCAATATTCTTGTCTCTAAATTAGAAACGGATATATATCCGTCGCCAAAAATCCGTCGTTGTATGAGCTTTTTTGTAGTGGGTCCCCCTTGCAAAAAAATACAAAAAGAGGACCTTCCTGCTAATGTAGGTTGGTTCCCCAATATTGTGGCACACCAATAATAGAGGAAGTTTCCCATAATGAAGGCAAATAGCGAGTCGCCACGTGTAAAGTGAGTAGGATTAAAATCCCGCATGATGTGTGAATCCTAGCAGCATGTGAGTTATTTTTTCTAAAAAAAATTAGTGCGCCAATAATAACATGACACTTGTCACACGGTGCATGCACTAGAGGACGGACGAATGAGGACATGCCATGTGTTGCTGCTGCAACTTTTACAACGGTTATATTACTGTTTACAAAAAAATAAATAATTTTTAAAATATAATGAATATATATATATATATATATATATACCAAAGTCCATATTTTGTTGTCCTCTATAAATAGAGACCAATCTTGATATGTTATCAACACTTTAAAAAATTCATAATTTCTCATTAAGTATTTCATAAATATTATATGTTTGATAATTATGGATCATAATCATCCTAATTATGGAATTAGATATCAACAAAATGCAAAGAACCGACAAAATCCAAATTACCAACAAAATTCAAATTACGAACAAAATCTAAGTTCCCAACAAAATCCAAATTTCCAACATGATTCAAATTACCAACCAAATCCAAATTACCAACAAAATCCAAATTCCCAACCAATTCCAAGTACTCCTTTTGATCCAAACATAGTAAACAATCCTCGATTCCTCGCAATGTTCCAAGCCTTTGTACGCTAGAATGCTCTTCAAAATTCTTCATGTGGCATGAATCTGGGAGGAGACGAGAGTAGCAATAGAATGCCGTTTGAAAACCAATCTCCAACACAATCCCTCGGTGATGATGAAGATGAAGTTCAGTTGAAGTTCAAAAACCGGAAGTAACTAAAGGTAAGAAAGCAAAGCATGCGAAGGACATGTGGATTGCAGAAGAAGATAAACACTTGGTGTCAGCTTACCTTAATTGTTATGATGATACCGAAAAAGGAATAGATCGGGAAAAAGGAGCGTTATGGCTTGAAATCAAAGAGGCATAGGACGCAGCAGTTGCTAAAAGATCGAATGTCATGCACAAAAAAACCATGAAAACTATTAAATGGCATTGGGGTCAAATCAATGAAGGTGTTACTTTATGGGTAGCACAACTTGCGATAGTTGAGCGTATGCGAGCTAGTGGTGAGGTCATTAACGACATAGTGGCTAAATCACATGATTTTTACAAACAAAAATGGGTGATACATCTTTCTAATATTATCATTATTGTTGGTTACCAATGCACCCAAGATGGATGTCTGGTAGAGATTCATCCGTTGTGAGCGATGGGAGTTCTAAGAGATCAAGCGCTGATGCTGGAATACTTGCATTCGAACAATCTGAAAAAAGTGAAAGGTGTTGCAACAAGCTTGGATGAATTCAACAACACTTTAAGCGGTAAGCAAATTGCAACAGTTATCTTAGAAACTATTGCCGATGGTGATTTTTGGATATGACACACATTTTTTGGAACACCTGGAACTTACAATGACATCAACATGTTGCAACAATCTCCGATGTTCGATGATTTATATCAAGGTAAATAGCCCCTCAAGTGAACTTTACAGTCAATGGGAACACATATATATACCAAAAGATACTATCTAACAGATGGGATATATCCTAAGTACTACTTTGTGTCCTTGCCATTCGACTCTCAATGAATCCCGTGGATGAGTTGTTCACTGAGCAACAAGAATCGGTACGAAAACATGTTGAGCGGGCCTTTGGCATTCTTCAATGACGTTTCACTATAATACAAAGACCAGCTCTTGTATGGGATGAACACTTGTCATGTGAGATAATATTGGCTTATATAATACTTCGTAATATGATTATTGAGGATGAGCGAGATACATATCAGAATTATAATGACATGTCAAAATTTGAGCAAGAAAATAGGACAATGATTAGTAGATCAACACGTACAAACTATTCTATGCAACCTGGTCGATTTAATGATATTGGAATGAAATGATATATGAAAAGGCGAGCTGATTCATGGGAAAGAAATGTGCAGAACGCCTTACAGTGAGACTTGGCTCAACATATTTGGTAACATAATCACCTGTCTACCGATGACGATTGAAGATCTAAATTATTGTAATCTTTTATTTAAAATTAATTATATGGTACTTTGTTTAACTTCATCTATGTTTTTAAAATGAATTTATGGTTTTTTTGGCGTATTTATTTGTCATAAATATCAATGTTAAAATCGAGTAACTTATTGTAGTTAGCAATTAGTGTAATTGTCAATTTAAACAGAAATTATTAAAAATAAACGAGTAAATTAGTGTAATTAAAAATAATTTTTTTCTTAATGTAATACAATTAATAAATTAATTAGAAGGTAATTATTTAATTATAATTATCATATTTTCATTTAATAAATTTTATCTAAAATAAATGTGATAAATTGAATTATTTTATTGATATTGGTGAGGTATGGAAAGTAGGAGAGAGAACAGGTGATGGGATATGGAAAAGTAGGAGAGAGAAGGTAAATGGAGAGGTTAATGAGTGTAGGTAAGAATTGTGAAATGGGAATGATAGGTGATAAAGTTAGTGGAAAGGGATGTGAATTAATGAGGCGAGGAGAGAGAGAAATAATGCGGAGCCTCATGAACGTGGATATGCTCTTAGAAGAATGTTTTATAATGAAAAGGTAAACATATAATGATCGATCCCTTATCCTAGGACGAAAACTTAACACTATTACAATAAAATACTAAAAGAAAGAGATAACTTTTGCTGAAAAAGAAAACAAAAACAAAGAGACACTTAAGTTACCCGAAGGGTGTATATATGATTACTTTATTACATAATTTTAATAATCAGATGAAAACTGAGAAAAACACATGAGCCAAACAAATGTATGTGGATTCAACCTCTAAATATTTTTTTATGCATAACAACAACAAGCAGAGACACCTGGACCAACTCTATAACACACACTTCTATTACAAGGCAAGAAGAAATGACATGGATTGGAGCAATCTGAAACTCGATAACATCCTTGTCGAACCTTTATTGATGATAATCCCGGTGCTGAAGCCATTTGATAATCTAAATGATCTCTAATTGACATCCCTATTTTAAATAATATAAATTAGAAATCAAGTGAACACAACAAAATAAAGTGTTAGATATTTGCAAGGAATTTAATTTAGCAACAATTAATAATAACATAAAATATCCTACCAGGATGACTAATAAGTAGTAGCACCAAAAAGAGTGAAAACAATGTAGAACTCTTCATGCTCAAAAACTTCTCAAACAAATGCTATAATTTAAAAAATGTTGAAGTGTAGAAAATATGTTACCATGGTATTCAATATATATAATTGACTTTGACAAAACTAGGTGAAGATTTGGAAGGAAATCTTTTTATTTCTTTCACTTTTTTCGTGATATATTTCCTTTTAATTACTATCACAGATAGGAAAACTTGATTTCCTTCCTTTTTGAGAAAATTCCTTCTAATCTTTTTTATTCAACTCACTAGTTATTATTAAAAAACTAGTATTAGTGTCCGGGTGTTGCTCCGGGTTCGTATTATTTTACAAATTTGATATACATTTTTTTTCCATTCCCATGAAAATATATATTAAGGAAAACTCAACATTTAAAAGGTACAAATATAATAATGTGGACACTTAAATCATGATTAAAAGTTGGTTGAGATGGTAATTTTATCATATATAATTGCAAGAGGTCTTGGGTTCAAATCTTGTTGCAAGCTAATTTTACTTTTGTAATTAACATGATTTGTTACTTGGACAATTCTAGTGGAGTAACAAAGGTGCCACGTGGCGTGTATACATTGCGTGGAGGTGCCACGTAGCGTGTATACATTGTCACGCACACCTTTTAATATATTTGTATAGATACATGATACACATGAGTGTATCATCAGCGCTAGCGTGATCCTTCCTCTGTTTCCTAAAGATCTTCCCTCTTTTCGTTTAAGTGCGTTTCGAAAAGATCTTCCCTCTTTTACTTTATTCCTTATTTAGAATATTTTTCCCCTTTTTTACCCTCTCATGTGCCGATCATATGGTCCACCATTACATTATTAAATCAATTTTACTCCATTTGTCTCTTCTACCTTAACTCTTATTTATTTATTTATTTATTTATCTTAACCCCGTTGTCTCTCCTACTTTACCACCCCATACCCCATACAAATGGATCCTCCTTGGTATCTGTAGGAACAGTAACAAGGAAGATCCTTAGGAAACGGATGGAGTATACCCCAAGGCTATTTTTTCATCAACTTAATGCGAGATTAAGAAATAAGAGGTAAGTAAAAACATATCATTATCAGTATGAAATCAACACAAGACATTCCTCCCTAGGGTGGATTACCTGAAATATACAAATATCTAGAGATTCAGAACATTGTTTTTATGTTTTCATAGAGCTAAGGATATATTAAAGACCTAAATTTTCACAAATTTTAGGATTAAGGAATTCATTTTTTAATGTTTAGGGTTATGGACCTTAATGGATGAAAGTTATACTTCGTTATTTTTTCATACACTGAGTTTAAATGATGAATTGCCATTTACCACTTTAAACAAAATAATTAATATATTGCACATTTTAAATGATTGTTGCAATCAACCAAAATAAAAGTAAATTAAACAAAATCTCTCCACACGCAATACAACTAAAAAAATATTCCCTGTGTTTTTTTAAAATAGATGACCCACTTTAAATTTTACATCACTACGTTTCAGGGTACTTCGATGAATATTGGGATAAAATTGCCACCACTACATTTCAATATTTTGACCAGGAAGCTAGGTGATCGCAGGATCTCTTATGGAAGCTAATTGTGTAGAGTTGGTGTGTTGCTTTCATTGATGTTGTAACTGTTGTATTTTTCATCAAATAATTTTTTCTTGCCTTTCAAATTATACTTTTTATATGATTTAACCTATGACATCGATATGAAAAAAATTAAAAAAATGAGAGAGAGAGAGAGAGTGAGAGAAAAGGCCCTAGAGCGAGAAACCCTAATGACTGGACCATCGTGAAACGACGGAAAGAATCAAACACCACGAAAACCTTCCAATCAACCACCAAGACCATCTTCATTGACTTCCTACCTCTAGATATCAAACCCCATGAACTGGAAAAATTATTTTCATCATATGGAACCTTAACACTCATCGACATCCCCCCCTCATAAGACCAAATTGACGGCACAAATACGCGTTTGTTAAGTTTCAAATCAGCCAATCTCTCCTACTCGCCATTAGAATGGAAAATGGGGAATAATTCACTCAAAGTTTTTCCTGCAAAGTATGAAAAGCCATCGGAAATATCCCAGCTACAACACCCAACACAAAAACCTTCTCGCACCTCCACTGAATTCAAGCCGGTACCTCGCCAAATACAATCCTTTCGCGACCACCGCTCCTACAAAAAAGCCTCTTTGACAAAACCAACCCTCAAACCCCTCACAAATCTAGCCCAAACGACCAACCCACAAATCCCATTAAACTCAGATCCGAAAAACTCCACCTTCCCCTCCATCTCCTCATGTCCAGATAACTATGCCCTATTGTGATGTGGAGCCGCACCAAGACTTTTGGAAGCAAGAAATGAGCTCCCACATAATTATGAGCTTTAAAGTACTGGGTGAAGATACATTTGACGTAACAAAAAATGTTGAAATTGGTGAAATTGAAGGAGACTATGTATGTGTGATAAAAGGGGAGAGAAAAATAAGGACTAAGAGGAATTACTTTGCAATAATGTCATCGGGGTCTCATCCTCACCCCTATCATCAGAACTCATCCTAGACCAAAGTCTGGCAGAAGGTGTCCGATGCCTGACAATCAAACCCATGGGAGGTATGTTACATCTCATATCTTTCGAGTCATTTGAAGATAAAAATGTATTCATGGAATGTAAATGGTTGTTGAACTGGTTCTTGGAGCTGGGAAATGTTAATGAAATGAGTGCCTCCCTTTGGAGAGAAACATGGATCCATATTTATGGCGTTCCTTTAATTGCTTGAGGCTACGACACTTTCTACCAGATTGGGTGCGTCTATGGGAAGGTCATGTTAGTAGATTACTCCAAGTTATATTATGCAAGAGTAATGGTAGTTACAGACTGTCTTTTTAAGATTAACAATAAACTCCTCTTCGATGTGGAGGAGCTAGAAAAGATTTAGTATCTTTGTCTTTGAAGAAAAGGATCAAGCGCCTCTACATGGTCGTCATGAAAACATCATTTCTTCAAAACAGTCAAAGTCCCCAGATTCTTCCCTTGCAAACTCTGAAAATGCTTCACCTCCCAAAAGCATGGTAAATCCCACCAATAATGACATAAAAAACCAAAAAGGCGAGCTGATGCATGGGAAAGAAATGTGCAGAACGCCTTACAGTGAGACTTGACTCAACATATTTGGTAACATAATCACCTGTCTACCGATGACGATTGAAGATCTAAATTATTATAATCTTTTATTTAAAATTAATTATATGGTACTTTGTTTAATTTCATCTATGTTTTTTAAATGAATTTATGGGTTTTTTGGCGTATTTATTTGTCATAATTATCAATGTTAAAATCGAGTAACTTATTGTAGTTAGCAATTAGTGTAATTGTCAATTTAAACATCAATTATTAAGAATAAACGAGTAAATTAGTGTAATTAAAAATAATTTTTTTCTTAACGTAATACAATTAATAAATTAATTAGAAGGTAATTATTTAATTATAATTATCATATTTTCATTTAATAAATTTTATCTAAAATAAATGTGATAAATTAAATTATTTTATTGATATTGGTGAAGTATGGAAAGTGAAGAGAACAGGTAATGGGATATGGAAAAGTAGGAGAGAGAAGGTAAATGGAGAGGTTAATGAGTTTAGGTAAGAATTGTGAAATGGGAATGGTAGGTGATAAAGTTAGTGGAAAGGGATGTGAATTAATGAGGCGAGGAGAGAGAGAAATAATGCGGAGCCTCATGAACGTGGATATGCTCTTAGAGGAATGTTTTATAATGAAAAGGTAAACATATAATGATCGATCCCTTATCCTAGGACGAAAACTTAACACTATTACAATAAAATACTAAAAGAAAGAGATAACTTTTGCTGAAAAAGAAAACAAAAACAAAAACAAAGAGACACTTAAGTTACCCGAAGGGTGTATATATGATTACTTTATTACATAATTTTAATAATCAGATGAAAACTGAGAAAAACACATGAGCCAAACAAATGTATGTGGATTCAACCTCTAAATATTTTTTTATGCATAACAACAACAAGCAGAGACACGTGGACCAACTCTATAACACACTTCTATTACAAGGCAAGAAGAAATGACATGGATTGGAGCAATCTGAAACTCGATAACATCCTTGTCGAACCTTTATTGATGATAATCCCGGTGCTGAAGCCATTTGATAATCTAAATGATCTCTGATTGACATTCCTATTTTAAATAATATAAATTAGAAATCAAGTGAACACAACAAGATAAAGTGTTAGATATAATTTGCAAGGAATTTAATTTAGCAACAATTAATTATAACATAAAATATCCTACCATGATGACTAATAAGTAGTAGCACCAAAAAGAGTGAAAACAATGTAGAACTCTTCATGCTCAAAAACTTCTCAAACAAATGTTATAATTTAAAAAATGTTGAAGTGTAGAAAATATGTTACCATGTTACCTATATATATATATATATATATATATATATATATATATATATATATATAATATATATATATTATATATATATATATATATATATATATATATATATATATATATATATATATATATATAAAGCTAGAAAAATTTGCCTATGTGTCAAGCTATTACTCATTTCGCCACATGTCATCATTATACTTATTCTCATTTTTTTAGTGCCATGTGTAAAATGGATCAATTACAATCTTTTAAATTTGGTTAGTTTCACTCATCAAATGGAAGTACTTTACAATCATATTAGTTCGTGTATAATTCCGGCACAGTTGCTAACTAATAATAAACAATGTTAATATTGATATAACTTACCATTTTACATTATCATTTATGTAACTTACCTGTAGTCGTAGATTTTGATTTATAATGTAGACAATTTATTTTGGAGTTGCGGGATTGATAATTTTCACAACTTTTTATATTGCTTAATATTACTCCAGTAGAGTACATTATTATTAGATATTATTGTAGTATACAATAATTATCTTTACGTGTCATTTGTCTGTATTAATAATGTAGGGGCGGTAGCAATAAGTTCGAGTTGGATTAATTTCAAGTTCACCTGATTTCTATTTCGGGTCACTTACCCCTAATCCAAACTTGACTTGATTCTGATTTCAGGTCGAAAATTTGAATTTGAACCCGATCTTTTCGATTTCAGGTTGACTCGAAACCAACCCAAAATGACCTGATTTTAAATTTAATCATTGCAATAATTCAACTATTGAGTGAGTCTTGAATTCAAATACCAACTTAATCAAATTTAAATATTCAAGAAACGAGTTTGGTCTAATACAAGTTAGATAAACATAGGTTGGCATGCCTTGAAGTTGACCCCACTTCAAAGTCAGATTATTCGTTTTTTTTTTAGGTTCAAAAATTCAACCTGAACCTAACCCATTATTTTTTCTGGTCGGGTTCGGCTGACCCATCTTTTTTTTCAGGTTGAAAATTTTAACCCAAATCCGAAATTTTCAGGTTAGATTCGAGACGGGTTATCATATTGGATCAGCTTTAATTTTGACAGCCCTAATGAAAACATTATATCATGAAATATAAATTTATAATTTATAATCTTTCAATTTTAAATGTAGTCATTCCAATAATTTTGGAATTAAAAAAACTATTTGAGAACTAAAAAAAATCCATGTGCATTATGCACGGGTCCAGATAATCTTAATATAAATTATTTCCAAATAGTCAAGATGTAAATTTTTTGCAAGTCAATAGTAACAAATTTTAAAAGCCATCTAATCTTTTATTTCTCATTTATATCTTTCGTAAATTATTTCAATATTTAGTTGTGTATGATCACTTCATGATTCTAATGTAAATATCACAAAATATTCAATTTCTAAATTGAAATATTTTGGGTTTTCATATTTTTTCTTAGATATATGTTATTAATATTAATTATCAGCACATATTTTGCTGACCCGCAAATAAAAATCATGCTATCTAGGGGGAATAGATATTTTTTTTTAATATGTAACAATATTGATATAAACAATTAGATTCATTGTAAGAAAATTTATGTGAGCTTAAAGCGAGTTTGAACAAGTTTGACCACTAAATGTTACTCAAAGTTAATTAAATTAACCTAAGCAATGTATGTGCTATTAACTTAGTACCATTTAATCATTTATATGGATTATAATAATATCTGATTATTATAGATAATTTATATTTCAGTATAGTGCATCGCACGGGTTGTAAGCCAATTTTAGACTATTCTTAATACAATATTATATCATTTTAGATAACAAGCCCATTTAGTTATTTTGTTTAAGGTTAAACCCATTTTAATTTATACGATTCTCATTACAAGATCATAATATCGTGTAGATATTTCTATATTCATTTCTTAGGTATATATTAGAAGAAAAATTTTACATTACAATATATATTTCATTTATATATTACAATATACATGAAATTTTTTCTATAATAATAATTATGATTAAATGGGTTAACAGGTAATTCGTTTATCAAATAGGTCGGGTCACGGTTGAGTATTTCAACCTGTTTATTAAATGTTTAGTAAACCCGAACGCAAATCCAACCAAACCTGAACTGATTGCCAGCCCAACTTGGCTGCCTACTCTACTTTTATGTTTATACTATTTCATTACATATTTATATAAATATATATACCATGATTTTAAGGGACGTATTATATAATTTTAAATATATATTGTCATATCAAGAGTTATTAGCAAAAAGGGTTTGATGAACATTAATAACTGATATTTCTATATTCATTTCTTAGTATATATTAGAAGAAAAATTTATACATTACAATATATATAATTTATAAATTACAATATACATGAAATTTATTGTCTATTTGATAGATGAGTTACATGTTATTTTTTTAATAAACTAAATTGTAAAAGTATTTTTTCTTTAATTTTTTTGTTAATTTACATTTACTATACAATGTAAATTATAATGTCACTACTTTATGTAGGGTTTGCAAAAGCTAACTCAATACGAAATACGACCTGAACCTAACCCAAAATAAGCAGGTTAGGGTTGGAACTTTGACCGATTTTCTAACCCATTGATTAAACAGGTAGGTTGAGGTTGACATTTTCGACTCGAAATTGACATGCTTTGACTTTATAACTTACATATATGTAGAAAATTCTCGAAAAATATATTGATAAATCTAAAATTTGGTTAAAAAAGTAAATATTGCTAAAATTGGTCACAATTATTATAAGAAATATTAAACATGCATACTTTCAACAGTGAACTCTCTATACTTTTAAGAAAATAATTAATTTTTTGTATAATACTAATTATGATTAAATGGGTTCAACGGGTAATTCGCTTATCAAATAGGTTGGGTCAGGGTTGAGTATTTCAACCTGTTTATTTGATGTGTAGTAAACCCGAAAGCAAATCCAACCAAACTTGAACTGATTGCCAGCCCAACTTGCATTGCTGGTTGCCTGCTCTAATTTTATGTTTATACTATTTCATTACATATTTATATAAATATAGATACACCATGATTTCAAGGGACGTATTATATAATTTTAAATATATATTGTCATATCAAAAGTTATTAGCAAAAAGGGTTTGAAAAACATTAATAGCTGATAAAGAACGTGAAAACTCAAATGTTACCACAAATGTATAGTATAAAGACGTGGTTCAAAATGTTTTTAAAATACTCTTATTATTATTGTCATTTAATAATTCATTTGTGATGTTCATTCACTTCGTTGAGATAAAAGGATTTTTTCGTGTTTCCTCTTCAATAAATGTTACACGTAAACTTGCAGTGTTTTACCATGTATAACATAATATATACACATTCTTATTTGATATAAAAATTAAATCAAAAAAATAAACTTCCCGTGCATTTTTGCACGGGTGGAAAACTAGTAATGGTTATAAAAGAAACCTTAGCTCCCCTAACCCTCTTTCTCTCTTCTCTCCTAAACGACCTTAGCCTCCCCTACGCCTTTTTCACAAATGATTTTATCCATGCGCTTTTTCCCCTTTTATTTTTCAGTTTTTAATTCATTTTCTTCTTTTGTTGAATAAATTAGTCTCTCTTTATGAGATTCTTTTAAACCCTGTTATGGGGATTTTGGAGATCTCCTTCTCCCCTACGGGAGTTGTGAGTATGATTATTTATCTTTAGATCTGAGAAATTGTTCTCATTGGTTGAAGTTCGATAATCGACATGAAGGCATTGGAATCTCATATGCGGTCAACATGGCTCGATCAAGAATGCTCTTTCCAAACTATGTCATAATGATAGACTTCCTCAATAATAACCGCTTGATCCAACAAACTTTAATGCCATGTTGAACACAAAATAACTTAAATGGGCTATTATCAAATTCCCGACCATGATCACATTGGAACGCTTTGATGGGGCGCTCAGATTGAGTCAGAACATATTGGCGAAAATTTAAGAAGTTTTGATAGACCTCATATTTTAAATTCAGAGCAATGGTCCACATAAAATGAGTAAAATCATCCAACAGAACTAAATAATATTTATGTCCTTGAGAACTACGTATAGGAGAGGTCCACAAATCAGCATGAATAATACCAAAAGCAGAATGAGTAGTACTATTAGATTCATAAAACAGTAAAGGATGATGTTTGCCTACTTGACAGGAATTACAAAAATCAGAAGAAGGTGTCGTATGACACTTTATGAAATTGCTACTCCTAAGAAAGCTTAAAACTTGGGATCCTGGATGTCCAAGGCGATCATGCCAGGTGGTGGAGGTAGTGGCCGGTAGGGCGGTGGCGAGACAGGTAGATGGTGTGGGCTGAGTGACTAGATAAAGCTCCTCCAAACTATTGCACCGTGCTATGATAGTCCCCGTGCGAAGGTCCTTCATAGAAAAACCATAAGGATCAAATTCAATGAGGCATTATTATCAGTGGTAAATTGTCTGACGGAAATTAGATTTTTGATTATTTGTGGGGCAAATAAAACATCACGGAGAGCTAAGGGCGGGTGAGGAGGCGGAAGGAAGGAGTGACCATAACCATGAACTTGAATGCGATGACCATTACCAACCAAAATATGATTAGGAGTGCTTAAATTAAATAGAAGCATGAGATTACCTGAGGAGTTAGACATGTGTGCTATTGCACCCGAATCCATGTACCAAGAGTTATCCTGTGGGAGAGTCATGGTAGCAAAGGAGTTGGCCAATTCCGTTGGAGTCATGAGAGGGCCATAAGCAGGATATGTCATGGGATAAGCCTGCTGTGGGAGGTTGATGGGCCGTGGAGGTGGACTGGGCCCAAGAGGTGGCTGCACTGGGAGTCGGTTGTGGGACATTGGATAAGGCGAGGGTGCTGGAGCCCATGTGGAGGGAGACCATGTTGGGGGAGGCTGCCAAGAGGTCGCGGGTGGGTCGGCCCACTGGGAAGGAGTGGGATGAAACGGCTGGGCGGCGTGTTGGGGCTGCTGGGTTGTTCCGCGCCCACGTCCCCTTCCCCTGCCTTGGCGGCCACCTCGGCCCCGACCACGGCCACCGCCACCGCGCTGATTGGGCGGTTGTGCTTGGGGTGGTGGTGCGGTGGTGGGGGCGGTGGTGGGAAGATGTTGTGAGGCCGTCGGATTCTGAGCAATAAAAACAGAATTTTGTGGGCTCGAATCATTAGCAAGATGAGTTTCTTCAAGAAGATTACGCGAGCGGGCCGATTCAAAAGTGGGTAGAGGATCGGTTTGTTGAATCATAGTAGCCACAACATCGTAATTAGTGTTAATGAGGCCAGAAACAAGGCGCAACACCAACCGTTGTTCCGAGACAGGGTGATCAACATTAGCCAGTTGGTCTTTCAAGTTCTTCAATTGTTGACAGTATGTGGAAACACTCGAAAAATTGGAGAGATGTAAGGACGTGAACTGATTCTCAAGATAAACGGCACGTGTGACTTTGTTATCCTGAAAAAGACCTTTGAGTTTGTTCCAGATGTGGAGGCAGAATCACCACGACACAGAACGATCTGGAGAAGGTCAGAAGAAATTGTACCGTAAATCCACTGCTTCACAATTGAATCAAGAAGCTGCCACAGAGGGTCAGAGAGATATGGCGAACGGGGAACAGTTGGATCAATGTGATCCAAGACATTAAAAGCATGGGCATGTGTCTCAAATAATTCAACCCAGTTCGAATATTCGACCTTTTCACGATCAAGAATCAAGGGAATCGCATTCCTGATGTTATTAATAGATAGAGCCGGATGATACTCAGTAGGTGGAGGTTTAGATGGTCCGGCATCTTTGGGAGATGCGTCGTCGGTCATAATGCTGGGTGAAAAAAAATGGCACGCACAACCACAAAAGTAAAAGAAACACGTGGAAGACAGATGGAAGAAGTAGAGCACATACAGGTCAGAGATACAAGGACAGCACACACCAGGATAAAGAAAAGTAAATTTTGAGGCGGCGGAAGACTATGGGGGGTACGCCCAAAATTTTTTTTGGTGGAAACTCAATATACACCTAAGGCCGTGCATGCTAGAATTGGGAAAGCTCCTTAATTGAAGTGATTACTATTGATCAATATTTATAATGTACATCCTAGGATAATCCTATTTGGATTATGAGAATTATACAAAATATATCTCTAGTACAAAAACTAGGAACAAAATATATCCTATATTTATATTCCATCACATTAGTTACCTAAACTAGCACATACTATATATAGTTTCCTAAACATACATGAATTCTTAGGTCTAAACATCACATAACTCTAACAGTGACGACCGATTATTGAGAATGAAAGACAAGGAAACAAACAAGGCAAAAGGAAGGAGTATAACATAACGTACAGAAGCTGCTGGTTTTTGCAACCAATTACAATTCCCTGAAGTTTAGCAGTTAGCACTTCAATATCAGACAATTCATTGGAGTTTTCTTTAGAGCCAAATTTTATTAATTAAGATATAGATGCTCATTCAATTCTACTCCCTCCGTTTCCTAAAGATCTTCCCTCTTTCCGTTTAAGGGTGTTTCCAAAAGATCTTCTCTCTTTTGCTTTATTCCTTATTTGGCAAAACAAATTTCCCTATTTACCCTCTCATGTCACTATCATATGGTCCACCATTACATTATTAATTCAATTTTACTCCCTTTCTCTCTCCTACTTTAACCCCTTTTTATTTGTTTATTTATCTTAACCCCTTTCTCTCTCCTACTTTACTCACACCATGCCCTACACAACTTGATTTTTCTTGGTATATGTAGGAACAGTAAGTGGGAAGTAGGGATGGAAATGGATCGGGTTCGGGGCGGGTGGATCATCACCCGCATCCATCACCCGCCTCCATCCACCCCACCCGATCCATCCATCACCCGGTCAAACATCCACCCGAATCCATCCATCCATCACCCACGGGTGAAACGGATGGATCGGGTGATAATCGGATGAACTATGCTAAAATCAAAATAATATTAAATATCAATAACATCAAATAATTAAATCCAAATCCAAACTTCAATTAATTAAAATACACCGACACAAAGTTCAACATTCAACAACATCAAATAATTAAGGAGTCAAATAAAGTTTAGCCAACATATGGCAATATCTTAATTCATTATAAAAGTCAGATTATAAAACCAGTAGCAACGTAACAATACAGTAGGCTACAACACAGCAGAGTAGTACAACAACACAGCCATGTACAACAGCAGAACAACAACACAGCAGCACTGCATCAGCAAAACACCACCAATAATCACAGCAGCAGCAGGACAAGATCACATCCATGTATAGCAGCAGCAGCAGCAAACAAGGGCCTCCACTACAAGTCTACCACTTGCATAATCATCATATATTTTCATCTTCATCTCCCTACCAATAATTAAACAAACAAATGATTAAGATAAGAATAATATTTAGAAAAATAATAAGTTACTAAGTAGGAACTTAGCATATAAAATTATTACCGAGTCTATATCAACAACTTCACTCCTGAGATGGTGTTTTCAGTTCAAAAGCCTTTCTTTGTGATGAAGATGGGTGCAAGGGTGGTCGACATTTTGAGGGAGGAGGTGGTGGAGCTTGCATATTTGGTGTGGGGGAAGGAGAAACACTAGAAGGTGTTGAAGGAGGACATGATGAATCATATCCAGATTCATTACCATCATTTCCCATTTATCTACATCACAATTCACATAACAACCCAATTAAAATCAAGCAAAATCCTAAGTCCTAACCAAATTATATAGAAAAATCAACAACCTAGTAAACCACATCATAACATGCGGTTCATTCATCACCCAAAGACCCCTAACTTTAACCAATTTTCACATATTATGGGCAGTGGGCAGTGCACAGGTCACTCAACATCAAAGCAATTAGAGGGAAGAAGCAAGGGAGACAAGTAGACAACCATCATTGACCCACAAAGATTAAAATTCATCTTCAACTGTAAAATAAACAAATTACAAATTTTAGTCTGAAAATATTCAGGAAAAACAGAACATTGGCATCAGTTCTCCAAGGTGAAAATATTTAGCATCAATGAAAATCAGACGCATATAAAAGTTTCATCAAATGCCAATTCTTTGAAAGAAAAAAGAAAATCACATGAATTATCCTATTAAAAATTAAAATCAAAAGTTATATATTTTTCAAGTGAATATATGATTTTGAATTAGAAAAGGGCATCAGTTCTCCAAGGTGTATAGCATCAATGAAATTCAGACGCAAATTACCCATTTGACAAAATTTAGATTCCTCATATACCCTAAATTTCAAAAAATAATTTTTACAACAATTAATTAATTAAAAAAAATTCAATCAAACAACAGGAAAAACGAACATTTTAAGAACTGAAAATGCAAATGGTAATGGTCAATCTGAGTTTATAATCTTACTTGAGTTGAGAAGAATCCTCCGGTAAAGCTATGGCAGTCCGGCACTATGGTAATGGTGAGAAGTTGAGAACTGAGAACTGAGAACTGAGAACTTGCTTGAGTTGAGACTCAGTGAGGGAAGCTGCGCCTAGGTTAAAGTTTAATTGCTCTCTTTTGGGTCTTTGGGCCTTTAGACAGTGGACCTTTGACAATGGACTAAAGGACCCCAAAACTAAAAAAAATATATGTTTTTACTTTAAACGGGTGATGGGTCGGGTGGTAAACGGGTGATGGATCGGGTGACGGATGAAAAAATATCACCCGAATCCGACCCGAATCCGTCACCCGGTTATCCGTCACCCGGCTATCATCCGTTTAAACCGGGTTTTTCACCCACTTAATAACCCGGGTGGAGCGGGTGGTCGGGTGATCCACTGGATATTTCCATCTCTAGTGGGAAGATCTTTAGGAAACGGAGGGAGTATTCCATTATCAAAGAAGCATATACAAAATAACAAAATCCCCCCCCCCCCCACTTGTAATTTTGTCTCGCATCAATATTTATAAATTACAATACTCCAAAAACAAACTGATAGAATAAAACTAGAGAAGCATATGCATCATTGATCATGTACACAAGAAATTTTGTCCACACTTAGGCTATGTTCAGTTCACCTTATTTTTTCTATTTTCAGATCTAATCAGATCAGAAAAAATAAGTTCAGATCAGATCAGATCAAAAAAAATAAGTTCAGATCAGATCAGACCAGATCAGATCAGTTCAGATTATGCTTATATTTAAAAACTCATTATTATTATTAAATATCTTTCATTACATATTAGTAAAAATTATAATAATTGAATATTAATAAAGTACTCATTGAGACGAATCAAACAAGACCCCACATGACTATATTTTTTTCTTATATATTGAGAATAATCTAAAAGATTATATCTAATTGTGAATGATGTCAAGATTCTAAGAGAGAAAGATAAAAAAATACAAAGGGAGCGAGTATTATTATTTACTAGTACATTTGTTCAAAAGAATTATTGTTGTTGTTGTTGTTGTTGTTGTTGTTGTTGTTGTTGTTGTTGTACTTATTAATATTGGTAATTATTATTAATCTTGTTGTTACCATTATAAATGTCATTGTTATCATTATATTAAGTTATTTTGTTGTTATTAAAATAATAGAAAATTAAAAGCCACGTGTTAAGAACATAAGATTGACGCAAAAATAAGAAATATATAAAATATGATATCTCAAATTCATGACAACGAAACTACTAAGTTCGGATTACATTTCAAAATAAACTAAGTGTGAGATACAAATTATAAATTTAGATTCGGTATACCTTTTCCTACCGAATTCCAAATCTCTCTAGCTATTTGAAGTTGCATGATATTTATTTCTTTTTTGCTCAAGTCATAGTTGTTTGTATATCTTATTTTATTTTATATGGGAAAAAAGAGTTGAGTTTGCCGACTTCTCAAGTGTGAAACATTTTTTTAAAGGGAAAGTGTGAAACATTGTATAATTGCTCTTATAAATTAATAACTTGAGTTATATAATTATTTTTAGTAATAATAATAATAATTATGATTATAGTTATTATTGTTGTTCTTATAATAATGATAATAATAATAATAATTATTATTATTAAAAGTTGTGTAAAAGTTGTAATAGAAATAAAATGATAATAATAGTAATACTATAAAGAAAATCTTATAATGTATTGCATAATAATGATTTACAAAGTAATAATATAATAGTAATAATATATTTTATAAAAAATAAGACCTTGTAAATCAGTTCAGTTCAGATCAGATCAGTTCAGATCAGATCAGATCAGATCAGATCAGATCAGAAAAAATAAGTTCAGTTCAGATCAGATCAGATCAGATAAGTTCAGATCAGAAAATTTCAGGTGAACTAAACATAGCCTTAATTCTAATGTCTGGTGCGTGCAATTCTTTTTTTTTTTTTTGCAACAAGTACACATAAGAAAAAGATACAAACTCATCCATGAATTTTGACGAGTGACAGCAAGCCATCTCATAGGTCGACAAATTAAGCCTAGAACATATTTTATACTACACTAGGAATACACATCTTAAAAGGGGGAGGGGATCACATCTAAGGGAATGGAATCCTACTAACTTGCACTTACAACCAACATGGGAGGACAAGACTTTGGAGTTGCATACCGAAAGCACCTCGGCCTTGGTTTCCCCTAGAGATAGACCTTTGGGTGATCTCGAGCTGTCATTGAGTAAAACCTTGCGCATGTTAGACCTGACAATTTTAAGTGCTCTCATCCTTGTTGACCTAGCTACTTTCATTTTTGCAAACACCATTAAAAAACCCCTTCTCTAGGAAAATTAATCCTTGTGTGAAATTTACCCTAAACACTTAGAGAAAGCTTCAAATTTGCCAAGTTTAAACAAGAAATTTTCGCGCGCAATAATTCTTTATTTATTTAAGACCATGTTTTTTTCTTGAACATAGAAACAAAAAGTCCAAATGAGGAGTACAATATAGTGATATACTACTACTATCTTACAGTTTTACACATTATATTATTTGCAATGCATCACAATTCACATGCAACAGGAAAAGAGAACAAGAATTGATTAATGGAAACTAAGGATGAAATACCCTAAGATCAAAAAGACAAGAGATAAACAAGTAGATATCTTAGTAGCTGATGGTGCAATACGTGCATCGTCTTTCCTTAGCAAAATGCTCTCAAACACTGGCATACTCATAACCAACAAGTAGATTGAAAACAACATTTGAGCAAACATGGCATCCCAATTTCTTGCAACAATCAATCTTGCAACTCCACCAACAAAGCAACACAAGTTTAAGATAGCCGTGGTTACTATAGGAACAACAAACATGTTAGATGTTCTGAAGTCATATTTTCCGAGTTGATACCAATTAGTAGTATCATCATCTCCGGCCTTATTAGTAGGTGTGAATGTAGCCTCTCTAAAACCGAGTTTTGTCATGACACAATCAAGAGTTCCATAAGCATAGCATGTGAGGCATTTAACCATCCAAAT